>NC_061529.1:12262500-12410000 GCF_022379125.1 Scophthalmus maximus
TAGAATAGATGGTTTCCTCCTGCTCAACCTACTGAATCATGTTCAGTAGCTTAAATGAATCATGCATGTACCTATAAAAAAAAAAGAAATCCTCTCAAACCTCCGCTCCATGATCCTGCAATAATCACCACATTAAATCCACTGCAGCAGTTCTACCAACCTTAAAAAATGCAAATGTGACCTGCACTCCAGCTGGCAAAAAAGAAAAGAATGTTAGCAATCATCTCACTCCCACTCATCCCTGTGTTAACCACAGGCTTTCCGAGGGAAAAATAGTTGGGCAGCAAAGGCACGTTTCACGAGAGAATGCATGAAAAGCATGAGTGGCTGGGTGGCTGGCACGGCATCGTAAGCCATGCTGCAGTGTATCAGTTAATGCTTTCTCGTGTAAAGTTCTGAGTTACTGGCTTTAACTGCAGGATGCGGAGGCATCAGCGACACCAAACCAGCGGCGGGGCACAGAAGCACATCAACTCAGGGACCTTGCATGAACTGCAGATTTGTACTGGGCTGTGATATTTTTCACCCGCTTTGTATCAACAGTCAGACAACAAGGATCTGAAACAGAAAGGACGCTTGGTGGTCTGAGGATGCCTGGTGGACTCCCCCTGCCCCGTCCCTGGCATTAAACATGCACTTAGACGAGACCGCTTCACCTCGTGCACGAAGCAACTGAGCTCTCAGTCAGCCCGTGCAGCCAGGAGGGTAAGGGGAGGGCAGAGGTCGCGCTGATGGGCACAAGAAAGTGCAGGAAGTCCACAGAGAGGACAATGTAGGAAGGGTGGGGCTTGGCACCAGCAGTCACCCATCATGCCACTCCACTCCCAGGACACTCGACAGTGCAAAGTACTGTTCCAACACTGTAATTTGGACTAAAAATATTGGACTTTCTTTCCTCCCTTTTTTGTAAATACTGTGGCCACTTCTTTCGATCCTGTGGCTCACCAGAATGGTCGTTTGCCCCTATCAAAGAATACATGTGCAGGACCTCTCACTGACTAGAGCCCATAGATGTCTTGGTTGCATGTTAACAGTGTAATAATGCGACTAATTTTAAAACGGAATATAAGAAATATCTAATGGGACATTCGTCTACAGTGTGTGTTCAATTTCCAATTGTTGTCAGTTATTTCCTCACTGTTAATGTTTGGTGTTGGGACAGCAGCAATGCACCTCAGGGCATTTGGTTCATGAGTCATGTTTTAGTTTTAAACTCACACCACTTTATTTTTCCATTGCAAGGTGACGCAGTATGATCTCAAATTAAAATGTCACACATTAAGAGTTTATTAAAGAAATACATTTTGAATAATCATTCTAGAATAACATCAATAAACTAAACATAATTCAGATTATTGACTCATTTTCAAACTGTCCATGTCTTATGAAAGTCCTGGCATAATTGATTGTTAAACATTATTCCTCTCAACAAATTCTGTGGGAAATATTGTATTGCTCTATTTGTCTTTTTAACAGAAGCATTTGATACTGCTTATCATGCTATGCTCCTGTAAATGGTTTCAGAACTATCTGTCTCGTAAACAGGAACATGTGATCTTGGGAAATGATAGCTCTACATTTTCACCAATGTAAAAGGGGGTTCCACAAGGTTCAATACTAGGTCCTGTCTGGTTCATAATCTATATTAATATGAGACATCTTCTATAACAAGTTGTAATGCCTATTTTTATGTGAATGAAGGCTGTACTGCTTTGCTAATATTGCACACTCAGCCACTTTGTCTTACAACAAGCCTTCTAGATATATCTTCCAAAGATACTATGGACAATGCATGATTTGCATATTCTCTAAATGGACATAGTATTGAAATGGTCACTCAGCCACTTCAGGGCATTTGGTGCATGAGTCATGTTTATGTTTTATACTCACACATACTTAATTTTTCCATTACAATGTGATGCAATATGATTTCAAAGTAGAACGACATGCATTTAGAGTTTATTAAAAAAAGAGATATACAAAACAAATCTAATGTAAAATCCATATGTTACCAATGTTATGTGTTCGGATGGATGCACTTCAACTGTGAACTGCTACTGTTTGAGCTCTATGTAAAGTGGCCCTCTACAACATGACACAGCACATTACAAACACAATGTTTTAAATAAGAAGTAGTTTCACTACAAGGTTTGGTTTTTTGTTCCAAGTTAACTGAAAACCATAAAGCATGAGAAGGGACCCCAGCTTTGTAATCTACACTGTGCAATATATCATTAATATGCTGCAATGTTGCCCTCAGGAATGCCATGTTTGTGGGTGTCCTACCCCCAAAAGTCCATTGAAGGGACCTAAACCTTGTCATTACAATTCCAATGATAATGACAGCTTTGAAAAGCTCGGGGTTATTTCAGTTTTCTCTTCTCACTGTCATAGTAATTACCTTTAAATTTAGTCTTCAAACTCTGTTCGTGATGCCAGAGCAGAGAGCGACCCTATATGCTGCAGTTTACAGTAGCTACACCCAACACTTTGGCAATATCAACCTTTTTGTTTGTTTGATGAATTATCTAAACTGGACACTCTCACACTTCTGCAGATAGCTGAACAAGATGACGGGGAGAAGTCAGTGTTTTGGAGCTTGAATTATGACCTGCGCTTACTTTACATTGTTTTCGTTGGACGACCTTGTTGCGAGATGTAACCCAACTGCATCTACGTTGAACTTAGTGGTTTTCCCATAACTACAGCAGAAAACAAATGTGGGGATGGCAGCAAGTAACACGTAGTTCTTTTCAGAACAACATGGACAATACTGCTGACAGGGGCCAAGCGTATCTCATGTCATCATGTGGGAGGAGATCATGTGCAAACAGATCTTGTTTGATAGAGCCCAACATGAGAAGGCTGTAATTACAAGACAAGCAACAACTACAGCCACTCTGTGCCAGTTCGGAGGCTTTCGAGCAGAACAGAAATCCGTATGTTGTGATATGCCACAGTGATTGGTGGATTGATGAAAACACAAAACTGCAACCAAGCTTTAAAAAATGCAATATCCCCAAGTTGAGGAATAGATGCTAAATAGAAACAGCAGCATTAAACAGGTGAACAGGTGAAAAACAGTACCAAAACAGTATTATGTATTTTGAGTTTATTAATCAGTAAATCAACTTCTTAATTAACTTCTGAACTTGGTTATGCCTCAACTTGCAGTGCTTTCAGATATTTTATACGTAGAACGCACCCTGTCCTCCTCTCTCAATCTCTGCCCTGTTTGTCGAAACCCAAACCTCTAACAAGCTCTAGGATGCCAATTGCAAGCAAGTCCTCCACTGACTCTGGGCGAGTTTTATTTAACCCACATGCTTTCAAATCCAGAAATGGCCTTGAGTTGATGCATTTAAATATCAGAAACCCGTGTAAACAATTTAAATGAGATCACTGAAAATTCTCAACTCACAGACTGTGGCTGTACACGTGAAGTCGTGTTCATATGTCACCATTTGAAATGCTGTCAAATCTAGTAATAACTGAGTAAATGTGGAAGGTGCATACAAACCAGCCTCCGCTGTCACTGGTGCAGATAAATTGTCAGATTTAAATGCACAGTGTAGTGACCCAAAGATGCTGGTTCTTAATGATCTTCACCTTATTCAGCTGACAGATGTTTCAAATGGTCTAAAATAAATGTGTGACAATCTCAGTGTCTCACAGGCGGCTGACGAGCCAACCAGATCGCTCCAAACCAACATTGATAGATTTGATTCCATGCAGTAGGAATGACAAACAAAGTAACTTGAATTGGAATTGGATCCTTTTATAGATTCATGTTAATAGTGATAGACATTTAAAAAATGTATGATTAAGGATGGATCAAGCCCCAGGTTCTCCACAGAGATATCAGTGATGTTCAAGACCGGGGACAAAGCCTTGGTTCAAGCGATAATGCACATTTTCTGTTGGAAATGCAAAGTCAACTATCATGCGGTATCAATCTCCAGATCTTTTACAAAGCCATCTATATGTTGTAAATGATTAAAAGCAAATACAGTGTACTCAGGTTCTGCTCCCTATATTCAGCCGTTGGATCCTGTACCCTCCTTAAACCGTATCTCTCGGTTCACCCTACAGGCCTTCACCTCCTCTGCTCCAAGCCATCAACTGCAGAAAAGCAACTGGGAGGATAAACTAGATTCTTAAACTCTGTGCCCCACTCACAAATTAACAAATTGAGGCCTTATTCTCATTTTTCCTGGATTATGGTGATCAATCAATCAACCTTTTTTTTATAGCACCTTTCATATAGGTTAGTGCAGTTCAAAGGGGTTCGAAAATGATTACTGAGTTGAAAGCAGACGACGGACAATGAAAAACCGTCACAGATTTGAAAAGACAATTAAAAATCAATTCAATGAAATTCAAAAAGATTAAATAATTCTGATAATGAAATACCATAAAACATATTTTAAAAGACAATAAGAAAAAACAACAAGATAAAAACAATCATAATTTTCGTACAGTGAATGAGTTTGTATGAATTATTCATCAGGTCCTGTGGCAGAGACACACGACCTTGTCCTCGGCTCCGTGGTCTCCGGGGCAACGACACGACACAAACACTGCAGCAGGGTACAGGAGCTCACTGTCCTCCCGTCAGACGAATGTAAAAATATATATACATATAAACCAACATCGGTAATTTAGAAATATACCAGCGATGCCGAAGAAGAAGGCTGCCAAAGTTAAGAAAGTGAAAGGCGGGTGAGTGCTTACGTGTGTGACGCTTCGCCTTGTTGCGCTGACGCTCCAAAGAAAAGCGCAAATCGTCACACTTTGCGTCTTTGTCTCAGGAAAGGGAAAAAAGACGGCAAGCAGGAGGCGAGGGCCGACAAGGAGTCGGACGTGGAGAAGGCCAAGGCCGCCGCTGCCCTGTGGGAGCTGAGGCTGAACGTCGCCGACCAGTCGCTGGTGCGGCACCGAGAGGACTGGCGCGCGTTGGCGCGCGTCAACGAGGAGCTCACCAACCGACTGCACCGCCTGGAGAGGGACACCGTGGACATCAGCGCCTGTCTGCAGAGGAAGGACGCGGCCAAAGAGCAGGAGGTCGGACAGTGTCTGAGACAAATATATATGTTTTCAAGTATCATTAATATTGTGTGTGTGATGTATATTATGCCTGACCAAAATCTCACAGATGGATGGAGTCTGTAGGCCTCTGCAGGAAGGCCTAACATTAGATGTAAGAAGATAATAACAATCCTGACCTAAGCTGCTATCTGCTCACTCCTATTTGGTTATATAATAATAATAATAATAATAATAATAATAATAATAATAATAATAATAATAATAATAATATTATTAATACGGGTAATAATAATACGGATAATAATAACAATAATAATCATATGTGCATAAAAACAATTCATGCATAGCATGCAACACATTGCTTCACATAAAAGCAGTTTGAGACATTTTTGATAAATCATCCATCCATTATCTGTACTGCATGTCAACATGAAGGTTCCACACAGACGGGTGAGGCAACGTGGTTGGTTGGGGGATTCAAACGAAGACTCTTCTTGCTGTTAAGATTCTTGGATTTTGGATCAATTGCGAGGCAACAGTGCCAACCGCCGAACCACCGCGCCACCTATAGTTTTAAAGAAATTAGAACAAAATCAGTTACAAATAGCAGGTTATTGAAAGATCACAGTATGAGATAAGTGAATATGTCTATAGATGTAGAACCCCTAAGATATTTGGCCAGAATCTTCGAGAATTGGGAGCGTAAAATAACAAAGTTTGCCTCCCCGTGCGTTTTGGTTCTGACTTCAGGAACAATCATGCATCTCAGGCACCTAACAGGCACATATTTTTTGGTTGGGCGTCCTCATGTAAACTCATATATTCAAGTAAGGACAATTGGCGCTAATTAAGTTATTATTCCCTGTTTTTTCTTCATCAGTCAGTTAGGTGAAAGTGCAATGGGCTCGGCCGTTCATAGCAAGCCGCCTCTTTTTTCCACAGATCACTTTGCTGCAGATAGGCCTAAAAAATCAAGAGGCTCTCGCACGTGAGGAGCAAAACAAACTGGTGAGTTCATCTAAAACACAACCACGACAAAATAAATGCAACTGGAGCTTTCATTTTGGTCCACAATCCATGGTATTATTCATAGTTCATAGTATTGCTGTGATTTACTGTGCGCAACTTTAAAACCTGTAACATTTGCAAAATGTGCTGAGCTGTGTTTTAACAGCCGTCGTGTGTGTAATTATGTTCACATTTATTATGTCAGAAAACAACAAGCAAACAAAGTGACCATAGAACAAAAAAACAAGCCCTCACATTCGGGGTTACATGGTCTAACGTTATTTTAATCCATGCCACTGGCCAAAAAAAAGCATCATTTAAGTGTTGGTTCAAAGGCAGCTGCACTGCTGATCTTGATGTGTTAACCATAAAAACGACCTCACACAGATCCTGACCCTCAGAGACCAGTTTAAGTAACAAGACACTTACTTTGACCCCTTCCATCCTCACTGACCTCTGCTGCTTGTCGTTAAGATCAAGCTATCAAACTGACATGGCAAAATTCAAGTGGCTTTACTAGACAAAAAAAAGGTACCCAAAAAAACACTTGCTTGCTTCTTCTGCTGCTAGCAGCTGTTTTCAATCTTCCAGCTCTTACTTCATGCTGGCAAAATAGAGTCCAATAAGCGTCTGATGAAGAAATAAGAGGCCTGGTCTGGACCAACTTGAAACATCCCTATTTTAGACACGTATGGAACTGTCACATTTGTCATCTTAGGGGGAAAAAATACTGTCCTGTGGTCGACTCCAAAGATGTGAATTCAAGACATGACATGTTCTCCACATCCCCTTTCTCATTGTGAGGTGATTAACTGGTTCATATTGAAAATTGGCTTGAGGAAACTGATGGGAACCACTCCATCAGAACCACTCCATCAGAACCACTCCATCAGAGGCACTCCATCAGGTCATGGATACTTTTGTCGAAGGAGAGACGAGATGGAGCTCTTTGAGTGTTGAGGTTATCTGTGTTAGTTACTGCACAGCGAGAGGTCAAGGAAGATGCGTGCAACACTTTTTAGATCACAAAGAACAGTGCGTACGATGCAAACCGCTCCGTTTGAATACTGCAGACTGGTGCGTCGATGTAGATGAATGTATGCCGAGTTATCTGGAGGATTACGATTAGGCCTAAAGTTATAATCAGATGGTTGACAACCTGTCATTTAGTAGTCATGTACATGTTTGTGGGTGTGTGTTTCTCATGACTTTGGTCACTTTGTCACATTGGTGCGCAGACTGGCTCCTCCACAGCAGCATCTTGAGGCATTTAGCCTCACTGATGTGTACTTAAGATGGTTTTCCAAAGGTTATGGCCAGTGTGAACCAAAAAATCTACTCTCTCAGCCATACAAGCTGCATTGCTGAGAAAGACTCTCAAGATCTTTAGATGAGTGGATGGATTTAATGTGTAAAATGTTTTAGATTTGGTTATTTTTGCATCAAATTACAAGATTGGTTTCAACAGGCTGAAGATTATACTCTTCAAATCAACGAGATGAAGGAGCTGTTCAGAAAGAGATCCAGTGACTTTGACATGATCCAGGAGGGAATGAAGACAATTAAGGAGTTTCAGAAGACGAAAGCCCAGATGGAGCAGGAGCTCAATGATGTGAGGAAAATCATATGAAAGTGTTGCCTTTTAGAGAGTGTGAGAGTGAGTGTTGTGGCTAACCATGACCTGTTGGTTTCGTAGACTAGAGAAAGCATGGGTCTCGCTGACAAGGAGCACAGGGAAAACCTGAACAAAATGGAGTACAAATTCTTCAAAGAAAAGGTATAGTCAAGCACAAAAGAGCGGAAGATATTGGCGTACGATGTGTTGAAGTTTAAATGAAATAGACCTGAGCAGGTGGAACAGTGAAGGAGCTCAACAATTTCCCTGCAGGCTCGTCTGGAGAGAGAAGCCGAGCGAGCGATAGCCGTGGCGGTGGACAGGGCGCACAATGAAGCCATCGTGTGAGTGTTTCCACTGTTTCCTTCACAATCTAATTTTATTCTTGAACCATTTACTGACATAAATGTATTACATGTATATATATATATATATATATATATATATATATATATGTGTGTGTGTGGTCGAGAAAAGAACTCCTTGTTTGTTCTACTTATATAAGTAGAACAAATGTCCTTTTCTCGACCACACCGGTTCTTCGCCTTCATGATGGTGTACATCACCAAAGCCAATGATCACATCCTCCGCTGTCCCACAATGCCCTGAAGGGAGGGGAGTGCACAGTGTGTGTGGGTGTGTGTGTGTGTGTGTGTGTGTGTGTGTGGAAGAACATAGTTTATTGCCTTTGAGGCCATGGGATGTATATTTCGCCACTGCAGTGTTTAGTTAATTTGTACAGCTCATAAAACATCAACATTGATACTGGTGTGTGTGGTCCTGTCGCTTTGATCTGAGTGTCGGTCATTGATTTAATTTTAAAGGTGCTATTTGTAGGTTTTTTTTGGTAGTGCTACATAGCACAGCATTTGCATTAAGAGCTGTTAACATACCAGTCCGGCAGAAATGTTGAGTTCCGAATGGGAACTTTATTCCTTTATGAACCGGTGTTTTTCAGAGCTGCTTCTTTGCTTTGCTTCTTTTGCCAACCTACTAACACCATCCAGACGGGCCTGTGTCATCTCCATCGGATTCGCTAGTCACTGTCGCGTCCCGTTTGCCTTGAAGAAGCAGCTCTGCTCAGAGAGTTTATTATAACCTCAATGGCTGAGGATCTTAGCAAGCGACCATCACCACCACCACCACCACCACCACCCCACAACCGTCAAGAAGCCACGTTCGATGTCCGAGAAAACGTGCATATAGCACCTTTAATCTTTAATCTCTTCTTATAAATTGTCTTTAAGACCTAAGTACAACAGCCCAGTTAATTATCCTCCCTGTTTAAGAACCAACAACCAACTGATAGTGATAGGAAAACTTTGCGATGTACTTTACATGGTGAGATCTCAACCTCTTCGTAATAAGAGCCTTTTTCTACACTGACGAACAAAGAGTCTGGAGATATTTTCATGTTTTATTCTACTTGGGACACTGTGCAGGTTCAAATAAATCAAAACGGTGTGCAAACGTTTCCGGCCATTAAATGAAGATTCCTAGTGTTCATGATTTGGGCCAAAATGCTCAGCGGCTCGTTTATTTGCTCCGCAAACTGTTTAGGCAGTTGGACGATGCGTCGCGCTCGGTGTTCAAGGAGAATGTCCGTCTCAACGAAGCGCTGAGACATCACATCAAGGAGGCAGAGGACCTGCAGAAACTGACAAGCTCCCTGGCAAAGCAAAACGCCTCACTGGCATTGGACAAGGTATGTTTTTGAACCACCGGAGGGCTAACAGCACCGGCAGGCCTTGCACAGACACAATTAATGTCCAAGTCATTTTCACTCATTTCAGTTATGAAACACTTGTCAGCTCTGTCCAGAATATATCTCAGGTGTTTTTTTCCCTTGTACTGTTTACTCGTGCTGACCTTGTGTATTTTGCTTGTGGTCCTACTCCTGCCTCCCCCTCCCCCCCACTGACTACTACCCAGCCTGTCAGTGGTCAGCGGTTGTGGCGAGTTTCCACTGGTGTACGGGTTCAAATTCAGTGGCTTCTCCTTTGCAGGTTCCTGGCACCGATTCTTAAAGACAAATAAATATTGGGCTCGTTAATCTTACCTCGAATGGTGACAGTCAATCAAGGGAGTAGATCCACCGCGTTGAAGCTTTGGCCACTCACTCAGCAGCACAGGCTAGAACACAAGTCATTATCTGTTCTTGGTCCGAATTGGCATGAAAATGAAAGGACTTCCCAGAGTAAGCTTGGTGTCATCCGTTTTTACAACTGTGCTGTTCTCTCCACTCGCCAAGAACACCTTTGAGCTGATGGTGAAGAAGAATGCAGCTCAGATGGCGGCACAGAAAGAGGAGCTATCTAAACTGAGGGCCAAGGTTGATTCCCTGCAGCAGGCCCTCGACCTTAAGGCCAGGGAACTTGAGCAAGAGGAAAAGAAGGAGGCGGAGGAGATTCTCGTCAGAAGCCAGGCCGGCCAGGTAGAGCTGGGGAAGCTGCAGAAGGTGCTTGGCACGCGCGGGAGAGAACTGGGCCACGTCAAGCGGCTGGCGAGCACCATTGTGGAGCAGCGCACAGAGCTGGAGCAGTTCTTCCACGAGTCCCTGGCCCAGGTGAGGCAGGAGATCGCGGCCAGCAGGCTGCAATACAAAAAGGAGGCTCTCCGGGCTTATCGCTGGAGGCTGACGGAGGCCACAGCAGGGAAGCTCAAGTTCCCACCCATCCGCACCTTCCAGAAAGGCCCCCACAGTACCAACTCTGTCTATTCAGACATGGAGGCAGCCGCGACGTGGTAGGTCCACCTCCCATCATTTCCATGACTTGTACTTCTGTGTAAGTCATTGTGATATTTTTATTTCCCCGTGTTTATTAGTGGCAAGTCACCTGCAGATCCTTCAGTGGTCATCGTCCTTCAGCACTCTTCATACAGCCTGAATATGTAAATACATTTGCACATTAGCAGAGCTTGATTTTAATATTGATTTTATCCTGCTGGGTTTTTTTAGGACACATCAACCAGGCAGCAAAGTTGAAATCTCAGATCTCACTTGGGAGCAGAAGGAGCAAGTGCTCAGGCTTCTCTTTGCTAAAATGAACGGACAGAAGGAGAGGTAATAAAACCTCTAAGTAATTGTTTGTTTGACTTAGAAAGACTTGATGGTTGCTCATTCATCGCACACTGGCTTCATCCAAATTGATACTTTCAAATCAAGTTATAATCCCCTAAAATGAACTGACACTCCTGCGTCAATTAACCCTGGAGAACAAAGTGCAGTAGTTCAGGCTGAACTCATGGTGACTCCTCCCTCTATTTAATGTTTTAAACAGCCATTTTCTCGGCAGAAGAGGATACCATAAAACATCAGTTAGGCTTCGACCAATTTTCTTTTCCACCCAGCTGCTTAAAAAGAATGAAGAAAGAGTCTGGGCACAATAGCAAAAATAGGCCCAGCCGCAGAGTCGTGTGCTTGGAAACAAACATCTGGTCACGTCGATTTGCTTTCAGCCTATTGGCCCCTCTTCACGTGCACCAGCAGTTTATTTTGTTCTTTGAACACTTGTGGTCACAGAGCAGCTGGTAACATGATTTTCAGAGAGGAGTGTGCAGGGGATCTGGATGTATGGGAGTATAGCAGGCAGGAGAAGATGTATATTCATGTTAGTAGTGGTCTGGCACCTAGTCCGGCAGAATAACACACAGAACATTTGGCGACTCAAGAGAGTCTGTTTGAAGCATCCAAGTCCATGTGCCTTGCGTTTACCCCGAGTAACCCCCTTTCCAAGACAGGCTGCAGGCCTGAGTGACAAGACACCAGTCTGCTAAAACATGGCTTTTCACCACGAGGTTGTGTACTCAACTGCAACTCTGCAATTTTCCTGATAGGAAAGTCAGCCAACATCTGGCCTCGTCTGCGAAAAGGAGCCTTATTGACAGCGATGCTGCCGGGTAAGACACTGGAGGAATGTGCGAGAATAAAAGTTTGACCTCATCCTTGCAATTACGAAGCCTGCGTAGATTTATTCGTCCCACATTCCATGTTTAGCTGAAAAAGCATTGGCTGTGAGAACATGAGTGCCTCCATGTGATTTATCAAGACGGCTGCATTTTAGCGTTGCATAATGATGACTGTCTTCCAGAATTAGAGAGGAGCTCTCCCCGGCGACCTTCATCACCCAGGCGCCTGAGTCCCTTCGGCCCTCGAACCCAAACAGCCTGCCGGATGTACACACCAGATGACCTCTGTGTGGCCTCTACATTGCACATCACACTCTGGATTGTTTGCCTCTGCTCTGTGCACTTACCACAGTGTCAATCACGTGTTTAGTAGAATACGAGACGTTTGTTTGTGCTCATAAATATCTTTGGATGCATGTATATATGGCATGTGAGTTGTCTCTTTTATACACGGAGCCTCTTTGCATTCTGTCATAGACTATTTAAAAAGATCACATCACTCAAGTCAAAACCTCTTTCTGACAACATAGTGCAGACTATGTGAACATTTGCCCAAACATATCTGTCCAAATATTTTGTACATCTGAATAATTGTTGGATAATGGAATACAATGCAGTGTGTCCATGACAACCGTGACAATGATGTATTTGAGGAAATGACATGGATCCAATCACACATTATCTGTAGCGATCTTTTGCATTGATAAAATCTTGACCACACTGGTGTACATGTACAGAATATCTCTATATATATATATATATATATATATATACACATCTGATGTAAAGTCTATCAAAGGGGGGAGCATTTTGTGTTAATGAACTATTCAAATTGAAAAATAATTCATCAGTTTTGTGTGTGGAAGAAGAGTTTTGAACAGGGTTATGACAGCGGCACTTAGGTGGAGTATTTAGCGTCCCATCGTAGGCATTGTAACTGCAGGACTTTTCAAGGTGGCATCTTCAGCTTTCCATTGTGAGGTTACAGTTTTGATCTGCGTGTAGAACTGGATGCCCTGTAGAGAGGGAGAGAAAAAAAACGAAACATTTACATTCACCGAGCATCAGTAAGGTGTTATATTTTGTTGTTGTTTCATGAAATAATTACTTGTTTTCCGTAGAAGTTCATGTCCCCTCTGAAGGATCCTCTTGAACCGGTAAAGGAGAACATTGGCAGTGGAACAGGGATGGGAACATTGACTCCGACCTGCAGAAAACAAGTATTGTCCCTCTCATTTCCATAAAAAGTGAGCTTCGTAAAGCAATACCCCAGGGTCCCAAATTGCTAGCATGAGTAAGATGTGGCTGATGAGAGATGTTGTACAACTATGCTGTTTAAAAAACAAGCTTACATGAGCACAATAAACACGGCTGAACCTGCGGTTTATATTTGCAGTATTGAAAGCAAAGCCTGCTCTTATGAGAGGGAAGAAAAACTAAATAAAACATTTTGTTATGAAGGCAATAGAGGCACGGCACGGTTGGTTTAGAGTGTTTGAAACAACGGGAATGACTTTGGACGCAACTCAGGCCCTTTGGCGAAGGTGCAGGGGGGGAAAAAAGGAAAAGTAGATGTTTGTTGCATCGAGGTTTGGAGAGGAGTACAGCACATGGCCTGCACAGCATTCCCCGACATGTGAACAGCAAACACAGGGCATATCTAGGCTCCACAGGCAAACAAATAGGGGGGAAAAGATGGACATATTTATGCTTAAATGTTAAACAGGACCCTCGGAATCCCTTTTGAGTTTAATTTAAGGTTTCCCCTCCTCGAGGACTACCCGGAAAAATGTTTCTATGTCCTCCTGTTTTCCTTTAACAGACACCTATTTGCTGTAGCTATTCGTAGTCTTGTCTGTTGGGGAAGTGGAGGGAAGGGGGTTGCCGAAGGTGTGTATTTTAGGTCAGGGGCAAACAAGGCTATACTTAACATGGAAAGTGTTTTGTTATATTAAGGTTTTCAAACAGAATCTCGATGTACTACCACTAGAGATGCTGCATCGACATGACAGAGGGATGTGAATGTCTCCTTTCTCCCAAAACAGACGGACACATTTGGAGGCTGCAGCCACTCACCTGGCCCACGTCCACCTCGTGAGTGTATTTACGCGCAGTGGCGCCATTTGTGGTGAAGATAGCTGTGCCGTTGCCATAGGGGTTCCCGTTGACCAAACTAATTGCATCATCGAGAGTGTCTGCCTCAAGGACAACCAACACCGGCCCGAAGATCTCCTCAGTGTAGCACTTCATCTCTGGCTGTGAGAGCACACAGGGCAACGTGTTTACTGACAGTTTTTTGAAATGGTACATTTATTGTGTGCGCATGAAAATAGTGAACCCACATACTGTGACACTGCCGATGATCGTGGGACCCACAAAGTTGCCGTTCTCGTAGCCCTTAACCTTGACACTTCGGCCATCCAGGAGCAGCTTGGCTCCCTCATCCACACCACTCTGGACCAGACTGCAGACTCTCTCCTTGGCCTGGGGAGAGATCAGAGGCCCCACATCTGCACCGGGCTGGTCTCCTAGCAGGGCCCCCCAAACAACCGGCTATAAGGTTACATGCCATGCCACTCGCATGATGTGAGCACATTAAGGGCTCAGATGCTTCTTTGGCCACAAACACACAAAAGCCTGGCCGAGGGGCACCCTGAGGCACTCCCTTAGAGATGAATACTTAGGGGTTTCCTGTGTACTACACAAATTAGAGTCCGTATCTCTGCAAACAGCGAGAATCATTTTCTATTTTACTTCATGTCAGGATTTGATGCTCTGAAACACTATTTAGGTCTGGGCCGCAGATCTGGCCACAAATTTGCAGCATGGCTTACTCAACAAGCCATCGCTCCCAGCTGAATCCAATGTGAAGTTACAACACGGCAAAGGGCGAGAGGTGTGGTTAGGGCGGCTTGGGTGGCCCCGCGATGACTAAACCAAAGGCCGTTGGGGGAGACTGGAGGTGAAGGGCTGGGGTGATGGGGCGCGGTACCTGCATTCACGCACAGAGCCTTGGCACGCTCCACCAGCTCCGGCAGCCAGCTCCGTGCCTCGCCAACCAGGATGGCCGTGGAAAGAGCCATGCAGCGCTGTCCCGCTGCCCCGAACGCTGCACCCACAAGCTGGTTCAGAGTGTTCTCCTTGTTGGCATCAGGCATCACCACACCATGGTTCTTGGCTCCCTGCAGCACATGAAAAGTGGTTAGCCTTCTGCAGTTTCATCTCCACATTACAGGGACTGGTTTGTCACAAGTTAGAACATAATAATCAGGGATTTGTAAACAAACGACCCAACACATTTTATATAGTAAACTTGTGAGGACTGCTGGATACACAATCAAAATCAAAAGGTAACATTTATAATTTCACAGTTTGAATGTCCAACAGTGATGCAGAGCTGCAGCTTCCGTTTCCCACCTTTTCTCTTCAACAAATAACGGCAACAAAGATGCATGAACAATCTGTTGGCCATGGCTGCCACCTGCTGGACATCTGCAGCGCGTCTGAGACATTATACAGCTGATAGGTTATGACACTCACCATGTTGGACTGGACCCTCTTGCCATTTTTAGAGCCCCTCTCGTAAATGTACTCCCCAGCTTGATTTGAGCCGACAAAGCTGATGGCCTTGATGGCTGGATTGTCACAGATGAAATTCACAGCTGTGCCAGAAAGAAAAGTAAGAAAAAAGTATTAACTTCCATATCCTTTCATCAGATACACCAATACACTCTCATGAGGTTAAACCCAACGAATGAAAAATGTATCAGCTATCAGTGTTATAGATTCCTGGTGCTGTAAAGAAATGGTTCATAAATGCTCAAATGAAGTAGCTCTTTCACATTATAATTGTGAGGGCAGTTTTAATATAAATCCTTGGGCTTTTACAGTATGTGAATCAATCAAACAGAAAAAACATCCCTGAATTTTAGTATCATCATGGATGTTAGATTATTATATGTATTTATATTATAAAAGAAAATAGTGAAAATGATCCATCAAAATGTTCCAGGGCCTAAAGTAAAAAGATTTAAATGTCTTGTTTTGTCTCACCAACAGTCAAAAATCCCCCCAAAAATACATTAATATAGTTCTAGAGTAACAATTAGTTTTCTGTAAATCAACAAATTGATTAATTTAAAAAAAAATTAAAATAAAAACAGATTTGTCTAAAGAATGCCACAAAAAGATCTGAAAAAGAAACTCTTAAAATAACTATAATAAAATCAGAAGGTTAATTGATTAGTAGTAGTATAACAGGCAGCCATGGGCCACACAAAAACTATAAAACCAAGGTGACCAACTAATGAGGACCAAGATGATTAATGGCCGTTAATTTCAGACACTGAGATTTTGAATGTAATCGAGTGGACATTTTTTAGATCTAAGAAATGTTAGTGAATCAGCATCATCACACTGGCTCGTCTCTGCACCGATGACAACGTTCAGACGCAGAACGTCATGTTCTGAAAATCTCTGTCCAAAGGCAACAGAGTCCAGCTCTTACCCGCGTGTTGCCCGTGGATGACATTGATAGTCCCGTCTGGAGCACCAGCATCCTGCAGCATCTTGACCAGCAGCATGGCACAAGTTGGCACTCGCTCTGAGGGCTTCAGCAGGTATGTGTTGCCACACACCAAGCCCATGGGAAACATCCACAGTGGGATCATGGCTGGGAAGTTGAAGGGGGCAATGCCGGCGCACACCCCGAGGGGCAGGCGGTAGGTGTGGGTGTCCATGTCCTTGGTGATGGAGGGCAGGGTTTCGCCAAGCATCAGAGAGGTGATGCTGCAGGCGTGCTCCACAACCTCTGCAAAGGAATAAAATAAACAGAGCGTGCAACGCAAAAGTTAATTTGGTTAGTTTTTTCAAACTGTAATAATCCACCTATTTAAGTAAAACAACAAATACAATGCAAGATATTTGAAATGGAACTCAACTAAGATGATATCCTGTTTTTCAGAATAAAAGCTAGACCTGATGACAACAGAAGGTTTTCCATAACACAGTTACTCTACTTCATTGATAAGTGCTGATTGTTCAAAAGCCTCATGAAGGAAACCACCCTTTGTTCAGAGCGAGTATAACTCATTAACCATTCTCTCAACCACAAAGTAACAGCATACATAACATGGAAATGTTTACCTAATCGTTGCCCTTTGTAAAGGAATATCTGTGCACGTGTGAGAGCGTTACACAAACTTACGCAATCCTCTGAACACATCCCCCTCTGCATCTGCAAGGGTCTTTCCCTGTTCCACTGTGATGGCCTTGGCAAGTTCTTTCTGCAACACAAGGCAATGGCTGCACTTTACATGCAACTCCAGCTTTAATGTAAACTGAAGAGTTTTAGCTTAAATGAAAACAGCAGGGTCTGAAGTGACGTGGGAAAGGTGCGCAACGTAAATGCTGAAAGGGAAACTCTGGTTTTCAGCTGCCGCACCTTACACCCTGACAGTCTGACTTACAATGTTGTCCTTGATAAGCTGCTGATAGCGGAGAAAGACCTGCTGCCGAGCCAAGATGGACGTCTCAGACCACGAGTGATAGGCTCTGGAGCACGAGTCCACGGCAGCCGTCATCTCCTCTTGGGTGGCTTTGGGTACGCGGGCGATCACCTCGTTGGTCGCCTGCAGAGGAGTTTATCAAAAACAAATAATGCATTTCCACACTGACTCCTTGAGGTCACATTTATAATTGTTGGGTCATGGCTGAGCTTTAAACAGTGCCTCCTATCGACTTTTACTTGGTTATTTTTTGATTTAGTTCACATGTGACAGTGAATGGTTCTTTCACTCGAGGTTATATGCTGATGTGAACCTGCAAAGACTGCTGTGGGATGTTCAGCCACACAAACTGGTTAAACGTTATGTAACAGGTTAAGCAACGTGTGTAGACTTTGCTGTGATCAGCCACGTCTGAGCAACAAAAAACATGGAGGAGCATCATACAGAATATGCTAAAACCAACAATGTACAGTAGCGACTGTTGTGTATTGATGCAAATCAAGTGGAACACTTACGGGATTGTGAATATCCAGCCATTCTGAAGTCTTGGATTCAACAAACTTCCCGTCAATGAACAGCTTGGTGGTGGGCTGTGAGGACATCACATCACAAATTATTAGACATTTGTTGTAAAGTGTAACAGCAGACTGACAATTAAGAGAGTCCTGTTTCAACTCACCACTGAGGAGGAGGAGTAGCACATACGGCCAACTTTAAGTGGGACCTGGGAAAACAAACACAGATCATTAAATGCAATAAATATCATAACTTATCAGGATAATTGTTGGTATGGTTTACATACTTGGAAAAAAAACTAAAAACATTAAATGCACACAACCAGCTTAATTTTGTTTCCCCTGTTGCAGCCTGAAGGCCCAGTAGATTAATGAGCAACTACAGTGTAGTTATGAAAGTGGTTGAGGAGGACAAAGTCAAGCTGACTGGAGAGGAAACAACTGAAATGAATGGTTGAAGTTATAATGCGTGTGAAATGAGTGAGTCTGTAAAACAAACAGGATCAAAACACTGCAGCACACTTAGTAAATAATATGAGCTGTCAAAACTGACCGTGTCATTAGTAAATGAGGACATTATGTTTTTAAAAGCTTGGACCTTTGACTTTATTATTTTTAATCTTACCTTGGTCCTAAACACTGATCTTAAAGCTGTTGACGCCATCGCAGTGTAATTAATGCAGCAGCCTCACTTGGTTTGACAAACTCCGCAGGTCGGACGGCGGCCAGCGGGGGACGACGTTCATCTCTCTTCTTCACGGAGACGTCACCATCTGTGGGCGGGCTCTGAGGAAATCTCAGGCCGGTGATTCGCTCCGTTATCTCACTCCCTATGATTAACGCAGCCTGATTGGTCCACGGTTGGGGCGCCTGCTATCCAATCCCTAGTTGTAATCTTTATACATCCCGCCTTAAATGTGGAGAGTCGACTACCCATTGGATAAAGACATTTTATTATCAGGAAGTAATGCAAGTAAGGGACTGAGGGTTTAACAGTGACCAAAAACTCATCTGCACAACTCAGTTACAGTATGTGTACATTAATTAACTCATCGTAGAGGACAAGAAGTTGGAATGATAACGTGTCCACTGCCACAACAATGCACGTGTCCCTAGTTTGCCTCACCAAGGTACTGTGATGACACTGTTAGCTGTTTGCTAATTTTGTGTGTGAGAGAGAGAGAGTGCTGCAGGTCGCTAATGTGAACCATATGAAAATCCAAATGTTGCTTAGTCATGGACCAAAGAGTAGGTAGGAGGGAGTGTAGGAGCACATCCTATTGGTTGCTGCTGCAGGGTGATGAGGATGAGGGGGGGGGAAACTTCCTGCCACAGTCTTCACTGGGTGAAAACTGAAGACAAAGAGCTATGGCAACTCAAACCAAGGTGAACTATAAGACCAAGTTGACTGTCAAGTGGAAGTGTTGTTGGACTGACTGTTTTCATTTGCTCTCTGTTCAGCCTGTTCTTCATGGATACTTCAGAAGCTCCTGCTCCTGGAGGGTTCGCATCGGTAAGTCATGCCACAGCATCTTGTCTCCTTAGCTTTTCAAAATAATTTTTGATGCAAACAAGATGATTTACTTTTTTTTTATGTGCACCAGCTTTTGCTCTTAAAGGAATCGAATACGACCAGTTTCCAGTCAATCTAATCAAAGATGGAGGTCAGCAGGTACAATAAGCAGATTCACTGGATCACATTACATTATCTGTGGCACAAGACATGGAATGTTTTCTAGCATCTGTTCTACATTAAGTACATTCAAAGTTGTAAAAGTGCCAATGACTGAAATTACATGTGAAGGCAAAATGGTGCATTAGTCTCACAGTGGCTGTGTGTGTGTGTGTGCTCAAGCTGACTGAAGAGTACACAACATTAAACCCCATGCAACAAGTGCCTGCAGTGGAAATCGATGGCACCACCCTCTCTCAGTCAGTGAGTCCCTCAATGCTCCACTCAAGTCATCTCAATATTGTATTATATTTGTTAGCAAGCAACCATAACACTCCAATGAGGATGTTTTTGCTCACTCAGCTGGCAGTGATCCAGTACATAGACGAGACCAGGCCGGGACCTCGGCTCCTTCCGGCAGACCCGAAGAAACGGGCCCAGGTTCGAATGATCAGTGATGTCATTGCCTCTGGGATACAGCCTCTGCAGGTAAGTGATTAATGAGGCAGAAAAGTTTGAAATGGTATCTCTGTTCAGGCTCGTAAGGAAAATCAAGGCTTGCAGCATTGTCAGGCATAATATGACACAACTGCCCCAATGTCATAACATTGGTTAACTTCACAACATCCATTTATGCCATTGACGTTTCAGAATTTGTACGTGATTCAGAAAATTGGAGCAGAGAAGGTGCAGTGGGCTCAGCACTTCATTGATCGTGGTTTCAAAGGTTGGTGGATGTTTTTCTTCATAGTAAAAGTTATTGTCTACTCTCGTTCTATAAAATATTACTCCCGTTGTTTTTGTGTCATCCAGCTCTTGAGCCCATTCTGAAGGAAACAGCAGGGAAATACTGTGTAGGTGATGAGGTAGGAGCCTGGCCTTCATAATCAAGCCCAACAGTGTGACACAGCAGACATGTTCCCTCTGACTTTATTTCATATATCTTTTAGATATCCATGGCTGACATCTGTTTGGTCCCTCAAGTCTACAACGCAGTGAGGTGAGGTCACCGTTGTACTTGAGTTACCATACAATATGTCTTGCTTTTTAAACTTTTACATACATGAAATCCACCCTGTATATTCTGAACTTTTAAAAAAAACTATACAGAGAAGAATTAGCCCACTGTCTTTGATCTCTGCAGGTTCAAGGTGGACGTTGAGCAGTATCCAACTATCAAGAGGTTAAATCAAACCTTGGTTGAAATCCAGGCTTTTAAAGTGAGCCACCCGTCTTGCCAACCAGACACACCTTCTGATCTGCAAACATAAAGCATCGGCTCGGCAGCTGTGGGACAGTCATGCAACCTTTTACGTTCTTTAATAAAACACTTTGAAAATAATCCTACTTCAGTGTTGTTACTTCAACACAAACGAATAAGGAGACTTTGAGGTTAAAATATTTATTTGCATTTTTGATAGATTTTTTGATTTTCTCTATTTTGCCCAGTCCAGCACTTTACTGTCAGATAATGTACTGATATGTGGGGAAGAGTCAAAGGACATGAAGTGAGTTGTTACACATGCAGATCAGAGATTTGTTATGCAAAGTGCCCACCACCACTAGCAGCAGATAGGCTGTGTGGTGGAAGTATGAATCATTTTGAAGAGACTCATAAAATAATAGTATTTTAAATAATTAAGAGGAGCTACAGTTAAGTCTAAAATTATTGAATACATCAGGACAATTACATAAAGTGTAAAGAAAGACAGCCAAGAATAAAAAGAACCGTTAAAAACAAATACACTAGGAGATATTAGATCACAGCATCATCCTGTTAAGTTTAAAGCCAAAAAAAAATTGTCGCACTTGCATTTCTTTCTTGATGAATCCATCACTTTACACCAGGAACCTCCACCGTGCACTTGACTGTATCGTTGTAGAAGGTGCCAGAGCAGTCCGACCCACCAAACACCAGCAGCGTGCAGCGGACATTTTCACCTTGCTCGCGCTTCTCGGTGTCCCTCTGGACGGAGCAGCCCAAACTTATCATGCTGTGTCCAGCACGAGGTTTGGAGCAAAGCACAGGAGACGCCACTGAACTCCACATGTTGGTGTCTGAGGACAAAATCAAGGCAGAAGGAGATGTCAAAAACAATATGCTGTATGTGTAACACACAAACAGGAAGATTCCTAAATTGTCATGTCCGTCTTAGTGCCAAACCTTATAGGACAAATGTGGACTACAATCTTGACTTTGATTGAATTGATGAATTTGCAGAAGTTAGAAGAGTGAATAAATCTCTGCTCACCAGTGCTGAAGACATGTACGTCTTGCAGGGCTCCGATTGCACTGCAGCCCCCGCTGACTAAAATCCTGTTGTCTGAAACTGGGACTGCCGCATGAAACCTGTCCACGTACATGGATTAGGGGTTTCTATGCACCAGTATTCTTCCAAAGCCAATTTTTATTTAGTATTATTTTCAGTCGTCTTAAAACAAAAAGACGCAGGAAGATTTTGTCACCAAAGTGTGAGATCATTAGCGTTTAAACCCCTTAAATTCAAATGCAGTTCTGTGTTCAAGATGTAAAAATACTGAAAGCAGATGGGCACATCAATGACAGTTCTCAAGGTTGATTAGCTCTGTACTTACCCTCGAGGCAGCGGTGGCATGTTTCCGCACTTCACAGCTGCGTACTCCATAAATCCTTCACGAAGTGAGGAAAAATGAATAAATATCAGGACACAACACCACCACCACTTAATGCAGCCGACGGATCTATCTCTTACCCAGATCTAGAATGTGGAGATCATTGAGGTAGGTTGCAGTCTTCCGTCCACCAAATATTATCAACCTCTGTGAGAGAAGTGTTGCTGAGTGCCTGTTCAGTACAAAACATAATTTTATTCTTGGGGGGGGGGGTTACAGTAGATGTACTGCAGCTGTGTTTTGAAAAGGGCACTGACCCAAACCGAGGCAGAGGTCTGTCCCCCTCCACAATGGGCTGGTACCAGAGCTCAAACTCGGGGTTGAATATGTACAAAGCGTTGCTGCAGGATTTATCCCCAGACGAATGCCCCGGCTGGACTCCACCGAACACAAAGAGCTCTTTCTTATAGAACACTGCAGAGTGATATGCCAACGTCGGAACGTTCCCTTTTGCCTACAAAAGGGGGAAATCCACTGAAACACAAATCCCTGCTCGAGTATCTGCCAAAAGTCGGAGAACTACAACACTTAAGTAACTTGAAACAAACCCACAGTGACAAGCTTCCACTTCCAGGTCACAGTATTGAGGATGTACAGCTCGCTGTAGCGCTGACCCTCCCTCAGGCCACCATAAACAAAGACTGACTTGGAGTCTGGGTCGTAGGTCGCAGTGTGTCCCCGGGCACACAGTGGTACAGGTCCAGAGGAAGAGGAGTTCATGGGGAACCAGAAGTCACTGTCTGAGAAGAGAGGTGCATTGGATTTAAAATAAGTATTTTAGGGCTTTCTTGTTTTTCCTAATTTCCTCCATAAAGTCTGGTGTCTTGATTTAAGCCAAAAAGCTAACATGCTTCATGGAGAGAGAAAAAAAACAACTAATAAATGATTGAACAGATCATTTAATAACCTCCACTGACCTAACTCAAGCTTCCAAAGGGAATCCTTGCAGTAGTTTTGATCTGCCGCCTCTCCACCGATGAGGACGGCAGTGTCAGGGTCGCTCAGACACATCGTGTGGCTCCAGCGCGTCGATGGACACACTGAGGCTAAATCAAGAGCTTTGTTAAAAAAACAACAACAACGTTCTGTGCATTTGGATGTGACCGAAATCACTTTTTTGACCCGACCTTCTCTGTTGTCACTCTTTATCAGCGCCGTCATTCCTTCCTGGCTGTTCATCCTGCGCAGCCTTTTTTTCTTAGGGGTTGAAGCCTGGTCTATGTCCTCAGTGAGACTGTCCATGTCCTCGGAGCTCCACGTCAGGTGGCCTCTCTTACTGATAAGGGTCCGCCTGGGTGTCTTGTCCTTTATCAGGGGGGGAACCGACTAAATTACATATGTCACATTCAATCATTAATATATTCCTTAGCACGACTCTTACCGTAGGCCAGGCCGTGAGTTTGTTCCCCACCGTGGAAGCACTGGTGTCAATTTTGTTCACTTGGATCTCGGCAAAGCAAACGCTGTCGCCCAACTGTGAGGAGTTGGGCGTTATCTGCAAGGGGGGGACGATGCTGATTTATTGCACGGACAAGCACAGAGAACTGCTGCACAAACATTGACCCCCCACTCATCTTACCGTTTCATTTTCAGCGCTCTGGTGCAAAGAGCTGCAGAGATCCGTTGCATTATGCCGTTCTGGGAACAAGCGTTTCCTTTGAGCCAGGGGAGTGCTGCTGAAGACGCTCGTCTGATCCTGTGACTGCTCACAAGTCGATGCATGGAAAGAGGACAGGGAAACTTATATGAGCCAAGAATGTGACCTGTAAAGTCATCTATGACCAATATTAATAAGACTCGGGCATTACAGGTTTGTAGTTGTTTGCCGCTGATGGCACAACCTCACCAGGGGGCAGTTCTCTGTAATACACTGAACACATCCTACCTCTCCACACAGTGTGAGCACAATCTTGCCATAAACTCCTCTCCTGCCCCTCTCCGCTGCCACTGTGGCAATGTCCGGGCTCCAGTCTCCCTCCCAGGTCAGACACCTGAGTTCACAGAGTGAGACCTGAGGTCATGTTCATCGACATTTTTTCTCTTTTTAAAGTCCTCCTCATACCTCGCCTGAGATGACAGAGTCCCGATTCTCTGGGCCCGCACCTCGGTGCTCACCACGACCTCGACGGAGACCGTGGTCGAGGCGCCTCCTCTCCACTCGCCGAGGCCGAAGATGACCAGCTGTTTGGGCAGAGGCAGCGGGACGTGCACCTGGAAGCACCTGCGGTTGGATTTGCTGCCGAAAATAAAATACACAAAAATGTTGGACGCACGGGTCAGGGAGTTTGAATTTTCCCGGTTAACGGCCGCACGGTAGCGGAAGTCACACCTGATGAACTGGCGCGGAGCGTCGCGCAGGGACCAGAGGACATAGAAGTTCATCTTCCCCATGTTGTGTTGGTGTGAGTCGGGGTCGGCGGGACAGGATGAGAGTCCCCTCGGTGTGTGTGAGTCCCCTCGGTGTGTGAGGAAGAGGCCGCAGGAATCAGAAGCAACCTGGCGCTAAGGTGAACGCCTCTGATTGGCTGAGCCAAGAGCCCCCTGGAAACACGCACACCTGTGACACGGTCCAGTTAAGGACACTTTGGCGAGCATTGGGCTTAGTGTCGCTAAACAGATATTTGATCAAACTGTTTATAGATATGAACTTCGGAAATGTTGGGTCCGGACATTTCCCGGAGTTTACTGCCGTTCACATATTCACAAACATCCATGGTTCACAACGACAGGACAATGAAACCTGATTATGATGCAGTTCAACACAACAACACCTCACACTAGTCTGAATGAGTCTAATCAGCACCACTGACACAAAACATTCTTAATTGTGCTGTTGGGTGTAGATGATATATTCATATCTGTATATATCTCATTATGTAACTCCTTTTCACACTTTTCTAAATCATCAAATATTCACGTAAGGAATAACGAGTTTTACCTAAAACATATTTGTGGAATTACATTTGGAACATATGTTTATCCTACCACTTCTTTAGAAATCCTGTAAAACAATGAGTGACAGTAGCAGTAAGTCTGGATTCTGACTGGCCTTCGGGGAGAGCTGAAAATAAAACCTTGTTTCATCAACACCCCTGTAACAATTACATCAATTCCCCAATGCTGCTATTTAATGGAAACACAAGGGACCATGCTGAAGCGCTTTCTAATCCTGGACCTGCAATGAGACTGCTATGAGATGAGATACAGCGGCAGTTTTAATGGTGTTGTTTAAGTTCATCACTCTGCAACCTTTGGCTTGCATACAGCAAACGACTAATCACAGTCGTTCACGCAGCATCGATCTAATCCTGAAAAATGAACTGCAAAGAAAGACAATCTCCTTTTTATTGTGGAATATAAATTTTTCATGAACAGATATTATAACTTACAGTGAAGGTACAGTACAGCAAACAAGGGAGGCTTTAAACCTGCTGCTTTACATTGTGTGGCGTGAGCGGCCAAATCTGTGGCATCTTTGGAAACATCCGCATTAGTGAGCATGGTTAAAGCACTGGTTTGAGGAAGAAAGAAAGAAAAAATGAAACAAAGCTATTCAACACAATCAGATCCAGAGTATGTCCGACACACTGAGGATATTCAAAAAGAAACACGCTTACTTTCACTTACGTAGACAAAAAACACGACTAGATTAAATATTACAACTGCTCCCTACCTCCGAAACATTAAATTTAACGGGGGGGGGGGGGGGGCCGAGGCAAATGTAAATATTGAATCTATATTACATAATAAGAGCTTTATGAGATAAGGGGTGGTTTTATTTGTGTCGTAAAAAGCAAACTCTGAAAAAACTGTCACCACTTGCCTCAGGACATTCATCTTTTTTACCAACACAGCACCAGCATGGCAAAAAAACACAGTCGGTGCACACTTTGTATTTCATAGTTGCATTCTGCATTATCAGATTCAACACAGATATGAATGAAATGCACACTTACAAGGCAGAAGGACAAATACAAGTCACAACAACAAAGCAAAAGAACAATCAAAATCGTAGAAAATGCACGCAGACACACAAAGAAAAAATTGAGAACGTGGCCCAGTGAGATATATTCTCTGCAGCTGTCCCCTGATCACTGCTACCACAGACATGTTACAGCTAAAGACAATATATTTTTTTATGATGGGCACTTGACCAAGTAGCACAGTGCAAACATGGGAACATGGCACCAATGCAAGGCTTTTTCAAATATCTATCAGCAAGCAGTAGGTGCGAATGTTGCATTTCTTGGACGGTATATGTAAAACTTAAACTTGTTGCAACTCAAGCTGACAGTAATAAAAAATAGATATGCCTATATTTAACTTATATTTAAATATTATAATTTCATTTCTCTTCCAAGATTGGAATCAAAAAATATTTTTTTTTGAATAAGAGTAACATTCTCTTTTAATAGACTGCCGCATCAGGCACTGTAATACACCCTGTAGTAAAGAGTTTTGTTTCGCCACAGTGAGTAGGAGTTGTCAAACTTCAGCAGGTAAGTTCCTTCACCTGGAAAGTCGTGGCTCCCACCGTAGACGGACAGGTGGCTGTCCTGACGGTAAACGGGTAGGATTTCAGCCAAGTTTGAGTTGCTTTGCGTTTTGGACCCCTTCTCTACATCTCCATTACTGACGGGACCTACAACAGAAATCATATGAAACATAAAGTCAACACACTGCCTCACTGTCTTATAAAGCAGAAGAAACTGATGTGTTTTTATAGACGACATCTGGGAAAAATGTTTTGCCGTTTATATTTGCTGAATTAAAACTTTTATTTTACAGAATAAACATTGCAGAAAGGATGTACAGTTGTGTTTGTATTTTACCTTTAAAAACATGTTTGATCTTGATTCAAGTTCTATATTTTCTGTTGTTGCTTTATCTTTTTCTTTATATCTATATAGAAAATGTTTCACTCCCTAAAAAAAATCCATATCGGTCAGGCTCTAATTTACATTACTTCAAACTCTAAATTGCAAACCCCCACTGACCTTCCATCTCCTCCTCTTCATCTTCGTCATCACTTGACTCACTGATGTGCACTGTGATGGACCGGTTCGTGACAGGAGTCCAGTCAAAATAGATGCCAAAGCCAATGTCATAACCGTCTGTAGCGAACTCCCAGCACACTCTTTTGGCCTCGGGGACAGTGGGAACGTGAACTGTCATGATGTCGCCTCGGTACACCGTCACCACGCTGTCCTTATCCAGCCGCAGCTTTGCCTTCAGCTCCTTCAGTGTGGCAGATGTCCACGTCGTCGGCGGATTCAGGGGCGGCATCTGGGCTGCCATCGGGGAGGAACCCAAGCGGGCATGTTTACAAAGCAGCAACTCTGCTCATCATACATCTTTTAAAAAATGTGTAGGTGTATCTTTTTTCAGAGCTTGTATTACACCGTGAACACATTTCGAAGCAGATTCAGGGAAAAACCTCTGAATCAAAATCGCAGATAAAAGCAGAAGTCATGATGACACACTCAGCGGGTTCTCACTTTTCATCTCAGCGGAGAGTTGACAGCTCCCAGCACTGTTGTTCTCCTCACCTCCGTCCCCGGGGGCCGGCTCAGCGGGGACCTCTTCATTACCCTCAAAATGCACACAAACACACACACACACACACACCCAAAGATACATTATTAGAGCAAAATGACAGTAGACTGTGCCACCGAGTGACAGCCTCTCCGACACACTTCAACATGAATTACCTCTGAGCGCTGCCCTGAATCCTCCTTGATTTCATCCATGTCCGCCCGGTCTGTTGGTTGGGTAATGCTCGTTGAGAGATCTGTATTCTGGAGCCTGGATTGACGGGACAATAGCAGCAGAAAAAAGAAAAGTCAGTATTGATGGGGGGAGGGGGGGGGGTTGTGCATTAGGATGCAATGAGCATAACTAGCTGTGCGCCTTCGCAGTAGCATAGTAAGAAGCAGTGTGCAGCAGCAACAGGTTCACCTGTCCAGCGGTCTGTCGTCGCTCTGCTTGGATGTGACTCCGGGGAAGGAAGAGAAGGAGAGGGATGACAGCCGCGACTGGAGCTCTGATGTATCCTCTAATCTCTCCATGGCTGTAAAGGCGAAGGCAAACACCTCAGTCTGCGTGGCTGAGGGGGAAATAAGAAAAAAACAGAAAGATGAAGCCCCGCCTCTTCCAGCCACAGGGAGGGAGAGAGATGACAACTTGAACGAGCGCTGCCTGGATATACTAAACAAACCGTCACCGGACACTAATGGACCGTGTTGACCACAGCACACACTCATGAACCAAAGCCAAACGACAAACCATTAGAACGGAACGGTGTGTGTGTGTGTGTGTGTGTGTGTGTGTGTGTCTCTTTAACTCGCCCCATCTCGACAAACTGACGTTAGCTTCCGAGTGGCTAGCTGCCTAGCTCCCGTTAGCCACCTAGCAAACAGCGTCTATAAGTGCACAAACTCACCTCGACACGCGACGCTGATAATGTGATACCTCGACGTCGTTTCGCTTTCGTCCAGCTCAGGTCATGGGGACAGGCGACTGCACATCACTGTGATCCCGTGACAGATCCCTCCACGATGCTTGACACCGCCGCTGCTTGACAGGAAAAAGATTTTTTTTTTTTTTTTTTTTTTAATATACTTCCGTGTTTTCTCGAGTGTTGACGAAAACCAGCGAATCTGAGGCGGTTATAGAACCCCTGTTGTGGGAGGTCGCTTCTCTTCGCCGGGGGCTTCAGGACCCCGCAGCAGTAGAGCCAAGTCAAGAGAAGATTGTTTTCTTCTATTTAATGTGTTCATCTGACCTCTCTGGTGCATGTGCCTTTTATTGTTGTTGCATTAATTCTATTTTTGTGTTTTGTTTACGCTTTTTACGAACTGACTTCACAATAAAAGCAACGTGAAATATACAGACATGAAACTAAACGAATGGATATTAAATATTAGATAATATACTCAATAAGATTAATTTGCAATTTTCTTTCACATTGATATTATTAGGAAACTTCCTGTTTCCACAGACAAGTTCCACTTCAGATTGCTAGTAGTCCACTTGTCACAATATC
Source organism: Scophthalmus maximus (assembly GCF_022379125.1). Lineage (NCBI taxonomy): Eukaryota > Metazoa > Chordata > Actinopteri > Pleuronectiformes > Scophthalmidae > Scophthalmus > Scophthalmus maximus. The sequence goes on from NC_061529.1 coordinate 12,291,473, forward strand.
ACGATATTATTAAATGTAATGGTTTGTGTTTTTAGCCTGTTATTTGTATATTTGTATTTTTCAGTCACTTTGAAAAGTGCATGTTGAACATGCTGCCCAGCAACACGGATGGACTCTATTGCAAAATGCTCCAAAGCCTGTGAGCCGAGCCATTTTGATCTCCAAGAGGTACAGTAAGGAGCCGGCTGCAGAAAAGCTGGCTGATAGCCAGCAAGACCATCAGATGGGAGGAGGAAAGGAAGAAAATGTTGGATGAGTCCATTCTGTTAGGAACCAAAAATGACTGGGAGACCCTGGTGAAGCCTGTCAAGTCTCCAAGAGCCAAACAGGGCTCAAGCACATGTGCATGAAAGTGAAGGCAAAGGAGCATGACGTCATCCGTTTGAATACTCGTCTTCGATGCTAATGTATGAAAAACAAAAAGTGTTTAAAAAAATATCATACAGTTGTAGGCATCACAAAATACATTGCAGATTTTCCTTTATTCAAATGTATTCTTGCATATATCATACCAATACCATTTTCAAAACGGTATGTGTAACATAAAGGACACGGTTGTGGTGGACAATTATGAATAAAATGTTTACATTAGAGTGTGACTGTTGCTGGTGTCACCAGCAGTGATTTGTATGCTGCAGAGAAGCACTGCTGCATCAATTTGTTGCTTGACAGAAACCTCAGCAGTGGTGTCTCCTTGTTCTGAGCCTCAGTGAGTGAAATCCAGGGAAAAGGCCTAAAAGGGGGAAAAGCGTCAAAAGACACTGCACAATCCTCATTAACAGTACAACACAAGCAGCATTGTTTCCTTTAACCAAGCAGTAATGTACTCACTCATCTCCACGAAGAGAAGCTGCATAAGATGAACTGATGAAACTCTCTGTATTCAATTGCACAGCGTGCATCCATTTCTCCTGGAAGAGTTCGTTGATCAGGGAGAGAGCATCACTGGACCGCAGACTGGCAGAGGTGCAGATATTCAGCAGGGTGTACAGCACTGCACACGCCCAGTTCAGACTCAGAGAAATGCCACCTACAGGGAGACAGACGCCAGTTTAACATTTACAGGGGAATGCAGCCTCATCAATATGAATAATGTCAAATCAGGAGCGAAGGCCTCACTGCATCAAATTTCAAATGTTTACCCTTGCATCTTATGTAACACGACAAGCTCAAAGGTTGGGACAAGTCAACATAATTTACCGCTCATTGCGAGGGGACACGATGCATCTATCAGCAGAGGATCTTTCAAAGCTGTGGACACAGCAGTGCAGGACAGCCACACATCTGCAGTGTCACCGCCCACAAAGTCATACTGTGGTTTTAGGATGAAGTTGTGTCCAAGAAGTTCAGCTAATCTGGAAAAGAAATTCAATAGAGGGATTCATTGACAAAAAATTATATATATATATATATATATATATATATATATATATATATATATATATATATATATATATATATATATATATATATATATATATATAAATATATATAAGTATCAGCTGTATGTGCGTGTTAATGTTTGTGGTACCGGGTGACAGGCACGGCAGAGATGAAGCTGTACACAAGGCAGTGTTCTGACAAGTGAGAGCGGAGCTCGGCACAGACTTTTGGGAGATGAAAGGGGAGACAGCAGAGGAACAGAACGTCTGCCCATGCTGCCAGTCTGCTGTTGTCAAAGAAACACTCGACCCCCGTCTGGACAAATCCCACTGAAACACAAAAGCAATAACACAAAAATAATAATAATTATTACAAAAACAAACAACAACAGCAGGATCTTAAGAATATAAATATAACTTTTTTTTTTTCCGTCTGCAGGCTCAAGGTCATGAATATCTTTTACCTCCAAATTATACACTGTCTAAACTCATTGAATAAACATGCACTGTATTCCTTAACTCAGCAGAGCCTCTTGCATTAGTGGCCACTGCTGCCTACTTTCTTTCTTTAGCCTTAGTATTATTAGGCTTTACATCTGACAGTTAAGGCCTTTTCATTGCAGAGGACACAACATAACGCATTGATTAGTATTTGGTGACATTAGCCAACGCCACTACACGCTGGCTAAGTCAGTGCGAGTTTCACTGCATCAGAGCAACTCTGATTTGACAATGGTGTGCCTCGAATTAAAAAAATGTTTCAGTTAACCTGCCAATTCTGGTCTTCTGGTGGAGACCTTGACGTGTGCCGGTTGGATGTCGGTCATTTCCAGGAGGGAGAGAAGCAGCTGTTTGCCCTGGTGACCTGCCCCAAGTATCCCCACGCAGAGGTCACCGTCTCCTCCTGGTGCCTCCTCTGTGGCTCTGTCTGCGGTCTGACCTCTGATGGCACATCTGTATCTACAACAGTTGGAGGGCCGTCAGGCAGCAGCACGAACGACACCACGAGTGTGAACGGACGCACAGGTAACTCACCTCAGCGAGCGGACCAGCTCGCACAGGTACAGCGCGTGCGCGCACCGGCAAAATGCCAGTCCAGCCGCGCGTGCGCGAAGGTGCAGCAGCTCCTTCTCCTCGGCGCCGAGTCCAGACTCGAAGGACAAACTCTTCAGACCCGCGGCCACGTCCTCCATCGCCACGCAGGGTCCCACAGTAGTAACATGTGAAGAGAGTGGAAAAAAACTAACAAACCTGACAACATAGTAGAAAAACAGCTTCACCCTGTTGCCATGCCGACATTCACAACTTCCGATTCAACGGGTTACATGTTTCAAAATAAAGCTCGCGACAAAACGCTGCTTCATTTAAAAACAGCAATTTTATCCACTACAATTTCAATTTTTCATATCAGGCGGGTGTGAATTTGCCTTTATAGGCTTAGATTGACTACACAGTCGACTTGTTTGAAACTGAACTGTTTTTATTTCCCTTTCATGCTTTTTATTACAAATTCAACAATCAACTGTACACGTATGTATAAGAAATTATTCTTTCCACATTTAACACAAAAAAAGAGCAACCGTATAACACAGCATATCACTCAGAATGCTAATATTCAAAAGCAGCACACAGAGAGAAAATATTTTGAGCAGGATATTAGGACTGTGCTTGAAGATCTTGAGCAGATGCAGCTCCTTGTACAAGGTAGTATCTACAATGTGAGCAGCAGACTGGCACAATTATTTTTTTTAAATGTTAAAAGCAGCTTTTCAGGACAGCAAATTCTGTGAAAATTAAACGTTGATCACAGCTCGAAAAAAAAATTGTAACTTCATAACAAATTTGGTTGTCCTCACCGTATATCTTTCATCTGGGCAAGTAGACCTTCAAGTCACGTAAAAGTGCTGATTACTGAACTTTACACGGCTGTAACACATTCTGTTTCTACATTTGTTCTCTTGTATTTGCATGAAGTGATACACATTTGGACTATTTACAGTAAATAACAAGGCCCACATAAAGTACGTTATATAAAATACGGGTCATTACACCTACAATATAATATCAGTGTTTGTCAACACCAAGTGAGGGAACGTAACCACACACACAACTTGTAAACAGAGCTGTTTTGAGAATGAAGCAAATTTCTGCACTTCATTAGACAACAGCGTTATTCTGATTTTATATTTAAAATGCCATCGTCTAATTAACAACAGAACACAATATACATTGAGACGGCGTGGCTCATAAAATCCTCATTCTTCACATCCCTTTGACGAAACACAGTTGGACTATGATTGACAACCATGAAGGCACTGTGAGGGAACTGACACGCTGACACAAGCTGAATCACAGAAGCTCAAATTGCCATGAGATGAACCGTATTTTATCTACACCAGGGCTGTATCGAACCTCTTGACGTGGTTCCTATTCAAAAATGCTCTGAAGAAAAGTTTCCAACACGTTCATCAGCTATTGCTTGTGCACAGCCATGGTTTCAGGTACAAAGTGGCAAACAAGAATTACTCCTCGCCCTGCCTCCATTTCTGCGATTCCTCCTGGCGGGCGTCAGGGTGGATCTGGTTCCTCATCCCACCCAGAACGTTGGAGGTGGCCTCGGTGGCCATAATGAGAGGCTTGACTACTGCTGGTGGCAGCTGCCGGAGAACTCCACCCACAGCGCCCGTCATCCCGCGCTGCTCGTGCTCCCGGGTGGCCGTGTCGTAGATGGTCAGTGCAGTGTCTGTGATCCCCTGTAAATGGAAACACCACACACTCACACATAAACAACTGTTTCTTTCCATTAATGTCACTACAGCGGACATACTCATTTCAGCTTTAGGTTCACTTACATCTTTTACCACAGTATAGGCTTTGGCGACACCTTCTCTGAGGTCCACAGGTTGATGAGCCAGGCCGTAATGGGAGAACCGTTTTATCCTCTTTGTGTCTCTCTCATCAGGCACCGGAGATACCATGTCATAGGCCGTCTCTGCTGCCGCCTAAAAATCAGACAGTTTTACAATAAACGAAAATGTTATTACACCTCTCATCATGATCTCTAGTGTTGTGTGCTGTTGATTCATTGTAGAGCTGTGCATATTGATTTGCTCATAGCCCCGCCGTCTCTTGCTTGCTCTCTCTCTCAAACACATTGACAAAATACCCATCTGTCATAGTCACAACTGATACTAGACAATGTGTAGGACAGAATCTGTGGGGAACACTATGAATACAGCCTGTTGAGTTTACCTGTATGGTGCGCACCATCCTGTTGGTGAGCTCCAGAGCAGCCATAGCAGTAGATGTTCCAAAGGAGGCAGTTCCACGCTGAAACCCGCGGACTATGCGACCGTCTTTCCTGTACTGCTCAATCGGGAGCCAGACCAAGTCCCTGAATCCCTGAACTGAACAAATCACTCATCTTAAGAACTGCCAAAATACGATACCTGAGAGATACACCTTTATTAGTAAACTCACAAACCGTAAATGACATTCAGAGCGGCAGGAGAAGCTCAATATTGACTTTTTGCTTTTATCATTCCTGTCATGCGTTATGATGGGGTTAAGAGTATTGACTGTACTCACCCAACTGTACCAGAGAGTGAATTGGTCCGACACCGCCCAGTAGACCTGGAAGCTGGTTCTTCTTTATGTCATTTAACCACTCGTTTATTGCATAGGAAAACAGCTTATCCACACCTAACAACCTGAAAGACAGACAAGTCTTAGTATACTGAGGAAAAAATGTTTTTGTTCTTTGTGAATAGTGAATTATATACTTGTTTATTAATTGCAAATTTCACACACCAATATACATGATAGATCAACAGTCTCATTTGATATATTACTGAGATGAAAATACCCTTGTCTGTAGCACAACCGTCTCAGTTTCAGCTCCGAGCAGTTGAGCTGTGTCAACCCAATAATGATCCCTGCAAATGTTCCCTGAAACAAAGCAGTCATAATGTTAATCATAAAAAACATTATAACATAATGTGGGATTAATGCAAAGTGCTCTTAGACATTGTACCTGCTCCATTGAAACATGTTTCCCATGATAATCCAAGCGAATGGGAACCTCAGACGTAAATCGAAACTCCCTGTTAGGAAAAGAAAATGTTAACAAGAAACCAATCAAACCAAGAGGTTTCGTGTTTATTCCTTTTTTCTTTTCCAAACACTGACCTAAAGAAGATTGGCTGGTCTTTGAAAGACAGAGCTTCAGTGTCAGTGACTTCTTCCCTGCCAGATGTGGCAAATCCGTTGTGGCTCAAACGTCTCTGAACAGGTACTGAGATTATCGGGGCAGGGTCCTGGCTGCTGCCAGCATGCTTGGAGAAGCTGCAGGAGATCTCAGGGGCCGCTGCTTTCTTTGAGGAAACACAGAAGGCTGCGGAACAAAACATCAGCAGCAGCTTTTAGTTGAAAGTGAGGTTCATGACAAAGGGCGTTTGTGTGAATGACCCGTTTTACCTTCTTGAGCAGGTGGTGAGAAAAACTCAACTTCAGTAGCAAGACTAGTGAAAAAGTCCTTCAAGAAGAATAGTGCATCCTTCAAACAAACAAACAATCATTAAAAATGTAACTGAGGATGCTGTGCTTGTCACTGGAAAAATGATCCGCAGTCTTGTACCTGATCAATATTGAGACGAAGAGGCATCAGGGAAACACGCAGACAGCATTCCTGAGGAGCCTGGCCCGACTCCGGACACATGTGCACTGCCTTAACTGTCAACTAAGAGCAACAGCACACAAGAAGTTACATTACGGCACTTCTTGACTGGGTTAATGTTAGCATGTTGCTTTTTTTCTTACCATGTTAGAATGAGCTTTGCGGGGCATTTCTTTGCTCGAGTACAAGTACAGGAACTTGTTCATCTGTGAAGAAGCCAGTCTGTCTCGAATCTCCAAGTCCTGCACGATAAACACCTGCCGGGAGACCGGCTGGTCCACGGCCGGCCCAGAGGCCACCTGGGCCTGTGGGTACACCTCGTGTTGGAATCTCACCTGAGGTAAAAGAAAAAGAGGTAAACAATTAAACAATGACACGAGGCATTTATATGATCTGATTTAGTGTATCACAGTAAACAGGAGAACAACTTCACCTTGCTGAGCTGGATCTCCATCAAGACATCAGGGTTCCTTCCTTTTCCACCTCCTACCCGTCCTGAAGCACTGGACTGTCTGACTGGAGTTTGAGAGGGGGAGCTATGAGGTGTAGACCTGCAATGCAGAGAATTAAAAATGAAACGGTCTGTTTTCCCTCGAGCATATTCACACATTGTCTGCACAATTAAATAACTCACCCCCGGCTCCTAGCAGGAGATGCTGTGAAAGTCGCACTCCCAAAGTCTTTCCCACCATAAAGGTGCCAGATGACAGATATCTCTTTGATGAGGTAGCGCACCTCGGGGATGGGAAAGTTCACGGCTCCACGACTGGAATCGCTTCCATCTAGAGGCTGACTGAAGTGATCGTCTTTGATTTGCACTGGATCTGAAGTAAGATGCTTTACCACTGGCTCCTGATCACGATCCTGAAACACATATTTCTGACAGTGAGTCAATTCCTTACAGTCAATCACTGTGTTACCAGGCCATAAACTGTGTACAAATGAGTATATCCCAACCTCTCCTCTGGAACCAGGTGTTTCCAGGATACAAAAGTCGTCCGTCTCGTGCGCCAGGCTCGGCACAGGAGTAATGAGAGGAGAGTGAAGCATGGGGTACGTGGGGCTTGGATTTTGATTAATATTGCCGCTCTCATCTGGGAACAGGAACAGGTCCGAGTGAGGTGGGTCATGGTCATGATTCCTCTCCTCGTGTGCACCTGCAGATGTAGGAAATTTTATGAAAATCTCATTCACAGATTTTCAACTCGAACCCTTTACTTAACACAGTCCTCACCGTTCTGCTGCGGCCCTGGTGTGTGCTGCACATCAGCCTCCTCCATAGCCTCGCTCATCAGATCCTGCAACATCTGCTGCTCAGTCTCAGCGAGCAGAGGGGTCTGAGATGTGGGCCGACCAGCAAACTCCGCCTGTCCAAACATACGCTCAGACTAAGCAACAAAGACTGGTTGGGTTGTGAAATGTATTTTAACTATGTCTAATTGGCTCATGAAAGGCGTCTCTGCTGACCTTGGTTCTTTGTGTAGTGCTGCTGTGCTTTGCCTCTGGTTCTGCGGGGGACAGTAGGTCTCCATAGCTCGCTACGTACTGGATAAGGTTCATAAGGGCAGCGCAGGAGTCCGAACACGTTCTGATGTGAATGACGTCACTGGAGCAGCGCAGCTCAAACCTGGGCTCCACCTATCACCAAATAGACGATGGAAATGTATGTAGAAATGAATGATCCTTGTTTTTTAGGACGTTTCAACACCTGAAAGTCCAAACCAAGTCTCAGGTCTCTGTTACATTGTACAGTATACATTTGATCAGATTTTTGCTTCTCTTATGGTTTCTTTTTCTTCTTCTTCTAAGAAGCCGTCTTAACTTCCTGCAAATGGTCTGAAAGTCTGAGCCATTTAAGAAATGTTTTCACACTGCAAACGTACTGAATCCTGGTTCAGTTTGATCATGACTGAGACCAACTCTTTTGGTTGGACTTAATTTTGGTCCATTGGTCGGAGGAACCTTTCATTTCTCTTATTTTGGTTTTGGACTAACCTGAAAAGATCTGGACCAAACAAGGTTGGTGTGAAAGCACCCAAATGCAATTTAGGGACAGACAATTACCGATTTCCCATCCACTGCAGGTTTGACAGCTGTAATCCTCAGCTCCAGCGTTCCCATGTCTACCACTTGGACATAGTCTGTGACAAAAACCAACAGCAAACATTGGACAACGCTGCATTTTAAACACTTCAAGAAGTTTATGTAAAATCATGAGCAAGGTTAACTTACCACGTGCTAGATTAACAGAGACGGCATTACTCTTGTCTGAGAGGAACAGAGCAGCTTCGTCCAGAATGATCCTGCAAACGACATGTTCTACTTAGAAAAGACAAGTGTTTCTATAACGCAGTGGCAAGTTCATCTATCAATTTCTTATCAGTGACAAAATCAGTAGACAGTCTAATTACCTGAGTGTAGAAGAAGAGTGATCTAAAGAGAGGCTGCTGGAGATGCTGAAAGTTTCTACAATCAGTAGTGATCTGAGTGGCAGGTAAAGGGGTCTGTCAAGAGAAAAACAATGCTACATGAGAAAAAACAGGCAACAATAACGTTTAATATTTAAATGAGTTGGAGTCTTGAAGGGTTCTTTACCTGTAGTCTAAAGAGCAGCTCCATAGGTGTAGATGTAGGGTGGTGACAGACGTAGGAGGGGCGTAACCCAACACAGGCTCATCAGAAATATTCAGAAAGTCAACAATCTGTCGCACATAAATTAGCAATAAGATTACAAATATCCCTTTTCACTGCTTGCCATTAACTTCTTATGCTCTCTGAACATTTCATATGAATGTGAAAGAATAGAAAAGAGCTGCGTAACAGTTAGTGAGGTGGTCGCCCCATGTTGTCTTACCTGGTCATACCAACCAAACCTGGGGACGACGACTCTGTGCTGAAGTGTGGCTCCTCTCACTCCAACGGCAACCAGAAACTCCTGCATCAACACACATCACCACAGTCAGCAGCAAACCAAAGGCAAATTTTGCTGTGGACATTCTCCGGAACTTTTCCTGCCAGCCCCCTAATCAAATGTCCGAGTGAGCCCATGAGAGAACACAGCAGCAAAAATCTCTGGAGGATACACAGCGAGCAAGTGTGTCGATGACTAAACAAAAACACTGCTTTCCACAGTGTAGTTATCATCATGTCCTGCTTCCTGCATGCTCTAACCAGATGTAACAGAATGTTCCGAATATTATCGTGCGATTGTGAACGCGTCTGACTCAAGATATTTGCCCGCTGCATTCGTCATATGTGAATGGCAGACTCTGGAGAATGTCCAAATCATCTTTGCTTGCCCCTTGTAATGTTAAACTTAAAGTAATTTTACATCTTCTGACCTCTTAAAAATTTATTTCAGCGTATTGTAGGGGGTGATCTTAAGCCACCGTGTCAGTGTTGCCCCACCTTGACGTTGCGTTCTGCATTCTGCGATGAGACTTTGACAGCGACAGACACCATGCTACGAGCCTCCAGACCAATACCCTCGGAGGGTGTTGAGGATCTCTCCGGAGACGTCTCTGATTGGTAGATAGTCGGCTCTAGCCAATGGGGATGTGTCCTGCATGGTAACTTCATGTCTGAGACAGAGGTGCCTCCATCCATGAGTCCTGAACAGATTGACAGGACGGGGGACATCAGTGAAAGGGGTATACATAGTCAATGCATGACATAACAGCAGAGATGTTGACACAATGAAGTAGAATTCTGTTAATGTGTATGTCACATTATCAACATATAGCACACATTCATGATGACATATACTATAGTGAACAGGTGCAGTCGATTTACCTTGGTGATACATGCAAATGCTACTGGTGTTGAAGCAGATGTAGTGTTGGTCTTTGTAGCCTTCATACTGCGTGACACTGAACAGCACAGCATTTTTCACCTCCAGCCAGAACTCGCCATGTTTGTTTTTCAATACAGTTTTATCCTCCTTCTGGAATAAACAGATGAAAACTCAATCTCACTGTCTGCTAAGAGAACCTACATAAGCCCTTAAGAACAGTGAGACATTTCAAAATGAACGTGAGCTTACCTTAGAATTGGTCTGAAGAGCCACCAAGCCGTGATTGACACTGAGAATGACGGAGAACAGACTCTGGGAGGTCTTGCTCTGGGCTTTGGGCCTTTTCTTTTTGCGGGACCTGAGACCCAGGTCAGAGGCAGGAGAGTAATAGTGCATGTTCTCTTCCTCTGAGCCGCTGGAGTCCTCTGAAAGCACAACAGAAAGCATCTCTATGAAGTGATTAAAGCTGCAAAAGTTCTAAAACGTGACCTCATACCACAATTTTTTTACCACAGTATTGAAAATGTGCAAGGTTCTTGCTGCCTCACCCTCGGGTCCAGTAGAGCGGAACTGACTGAAGCTGTCCTTGGAGTAAGTGTTGATCAACTGACTGGCGACAGAGAGGCCAACTCCATAGGGCATGCTCTCAACTGTCTCCACTGGGGATGGAGCAGTGGGCTCCCACAGCAGCAGGTCATTGTTGATCCTAAACCATTAGAAACATACATTTTAGATTTGAAAAATCTACAGACTAAATGTCTTATTATAATTATGCAATGAAGAGGTTAAATACCAGGAGGTAAACTCAACAAACTTCTGCCACAAAACACTTTATACATGTGGAAAAGTATTAAATGTCATGATTTTGTAGCCGACAGTAAAGCCCAGTAAACTTTCTTTTCATGACAACCCTTTTATTTAACAATTTTCTCTGCTGTACTCTTATTGCCATCCTGCCATTTACTGCAATAGAATATTATAAATTTCATACCTGTTGTGTAGTTTTTCATAGAACGCCTTGCTGGGGAGCGCTAATTGCACATTGGGGAGACACAACTCAAGGATGAAGCGAGAGTTGTTCATGGTTTTTTCCTGGAACTCTGTCATGTCAGCAACATCTCCAGGAATGACCATCTGGAATCAAGAATAAATGGAAGGGCTGATCACAACCTGCTCTGTCAACAGGTTAGGTATGCAAAGCAGTGCTCATATTTCTTTTTGCATAATGATGCGTCTGTCATATAGGGTTATTCATCAACCAAAGACTTGCAGCCTCGCTACAGAATGCAAAATCCATCAACAAATCTATACCACAGATTCTACAATTAAGATCATTAAGAATAGATTGTTTTCAAATGAGCACAAATATGTTTTCTTCCTAACATCAAGCATATTTGTGCTCTGATAACGAGAGCAGACATGTATGAAATAATCAGGTGGTGTTTCTAAACTGGATCATTTCGTAGCTCCACTGAATGTTCAACAACAATTCAACACCAAGAAATATAACAATCATTTTTGATGAATGTGGCCTTTTGACCACGACCCACCTCTTCATTCTCATACATAACCCTACGTGAAGAAAAGGGGGATGGCTCTGGTTTCCCAAAGTCACACACATCCTTCAGTGAATGAGCAGCCCCTTCCTCCTCTTCCTCTTCGAGCGAATGATCCTCGGCCCCCTCGTCATCTTCCGCCGTCACACGCTCAAGGATCGAGTGGACCGCAGTGGGGTTCATCTTCAGCACGACTCTACACAGAGGGAGTCTACATAAGTGAAATTGCCCTGAATGGACTGATCAGGTTAATGACAATTGGGTAAACTTACCTTGGCCAGTCAAACTTTACACTTTCAGACGTGTTCATGTCTCCGTCCATGGTGTGGGACACCCTGAGGAACCTTGCAGCTGGTTGATCTGGCTCCTCCTGGAACTTCCCTATTGAAAATGAAGAAAAAAACGCAGGTTAAAGAGCAGTTACTCCTTTGAAAAATAAAATATTATAAAAGAAGAGTGGAAACTTTTAACCCACACACCACTAAGTTCCCTAAAAGTGAGCTCCATCTTGGTTTGTTCAGGAGAGCTGCCGCCCATGAACTCCGTTTTCACTTCCAGGTCTTCAAACTCCAGGTAGAGCACTTCCTTCTGCAGGGACTTCTTGAACCATGGGCCCCTCTCCTGATCTGAGCGCAGGTCAGGGATGGGGAAGCGGATTGCAAGGCCCAGCACTGGGGCATTTACAGTCAGTGATACATGACAGTTGGTTGGAGTGTGGCTGTCATCAAGGAAAACCTCTGTAAAGGCCTTGTGCTGTGAAATTAGAATTGAAACACAGCGTTGTAGAGGCTATAAATATGAAACAGTTTTAGCTTTTTAATCTCATATAAAGACATGGATAAATTACATGATTATTTGTAATATTTTTACATTTGTCATATTAGTTCCTGGGAGGACCTTACCAAGCTGACATGTTTATTATAGGACGTATACATATGGGAAGCCATCATCTCTGTGGTGACCAGCTTCTGAGGTTGCAGAAGTGAGTTGAGACGGTCTACGATGCTGATGTCCAACTCGGACCGCACGGGGCCCAGTTCCACCTGGATCTCGGCTTTCCTGGGAATGGTGCTGAAGCGAACCTGGCCGACCTGCTCAGAGAAGCAAAGGGCTGACTGAATGCAGGACAATACGCAAATGCTTTTTTTTATGCATCATTAAGCGCAAGTGGTTTCATATTGGACCAACAAATGCCGTTACCTGAGGCCCCCTGCGCTCAGCCTGTTTGTAAAGCAGGTGAAGGCAGGTGGTGAGCGGTGCATCCGCACTGACTGTGGTGTCAAAAGTCAGGAGCTGAGATGTGAGAGAAACCAGTGAGAAACACTGCTGACACCAAGCCAGCTGCAAACGAGGGTGCAGTGCAGTGCAAAATGTGTTGAGCTCAGGCCTGAAACTCTTACCTCGGTGTACTGAATGCCTCTTTGGGTGCCACCAGTGACCACCTCAGAGGGGAACAGACACTCCAGAAATTCCATCTGGTTAAGGGAGACGTCAGTGCTAAAAGTCCGCAAGCTGGATCCCTGACAGTGTTCATAGTTTATCTTCAGACCTTGGCACACAAACCTGCGGTCAGACGGATTATTTACACACTCAAATTATATACCTGTCCAGGAGTAAGACGACGTATACAACCTTGCACAACAGGAGTTAGCGAAAAATAAAAGTGCACCTGAGGTGGTCATGAGGACAAGCCTGATTAAATGCTGTCCGAGATTGAAGGAGATCAGCCGGGGCAATCTGGCCCGGGCCCACCATGCTGAAGAAGTGTGCAGCCATGGGGCCAAGGGGACTAGGAGCAGCATCTGGTGGTGGCAGCGGGTCGATGTGGAGGACAGAGACAGCCAGGCTGCCCAGTGTCAGCCTCAACACCAGCTCGGGCCTCGACTCATCACCATGGGTTTTGGTTGGATGTGCTGAAATACATCGCAGATATAGAGATACTTAATTTTCACTCTGGTAAAAACTCTAGTTCAACAAAAATCTGCAACAGAGGGACAAGAGTTGTAGATTTTCACTGAAGGAAATTGCTGATATCACTGATCATAAGGACACTTTAGAAACCACTCAGGGAGATAAGCTAAGGTAATCTCTTTACCTTTCAAAACATGGCTGCTGAGGGACTGGTATTTAATAGTTACTTGTAGAAAGTATATGTTATATTGTGGTACTTACAAGCCTGTCTTAATATTTTTTGAGGGAGTTGTGAATCCCGTGACTGGACGATTGTTTCGTTAGCCTGCTTCTCTCTTTGTCTCGGTACATCCATGTAATCTTCCCACAGCGCCTACAAATGCAGATATAATGCCAGATTATGTGAGAAATCTTTTCACCAAACAAGCTACAACACATGATTTTATTTAGTCATTGAGTAACCAGACTCTATGATTTTGAGTCTCACTGTTGCGTTTCCAGAGGGAGATTCTCCCGGGGAGGCAGAGAAGTTGCTATTAAGTGACAAATCCAAGTCAACGGTGGGTGGTTCACCAAGAGGAGGGAGGGATGACAAACTGTGAGACATGTCCATGTCAGCCATGGAGAAGAACACATCATCTACATCGGCAACCGAAAAATAAAGGAAAAGACCATTTTCATTAGATAGATGCACCTATGACATATGACCTGTGGTAAATCAAAGGGGAAGAGGAAGGAGTTTGAGTTCAACCTCGACTTGACACCGTTCTGGTGGTCTGGCTCTCAAAGAGGTCGGGGTCTCCTCCTGGCACAGCAGTGTCCTTCTTCAGACAGCGGTTCAGTTCCATATGGAGCCGATACTCATCCTCCTGCTGTATGGGTCGACTCTTTCTGTCCTTAGCCCATTCCTGTGCACCTGCACACGAAGAGCGAGAAATAGTGTTTGCTGCTTTTCAAAATAAGTAATTCGAAAAAATGTTTTACCCTGTTTGCTACAAATCATCTGTGAACACATATGGGCGCTCACTTCCACCAGAGAAAGCTCCAAACAAGTCCAGAAGAAGATGAACTTGTCGCGGGGATAGCAGGAAAATCAGTGTATCGATATGTACGACAACATCCAGCTGAAAAGGAAAGCATCTCTAACAGCCTCATTACTGTCATTACCCCACATGCATAATATTGCATATATCTATATATATATACAGTGTATATATATAATATTCTTTATTTTTTTCAAATTTTTTCTAATCAAGAAAGTGTTCATTTACCTTTGCTCCAGGCATAGCTAGGTTGTTTTTCAGAGTTAGGGACAGCTCTATTCTACCACCAAGGCTCCCAACCTGCACAGGTTCAAAGGGTGTTGTAGAGGACACGGGCTCTGTGAACTGGGGATGAGGCTCACATATTATTTTGGGATTCCAGCTAGGCGAAAGTTTTGGCTCAGTTTCCTAAAAAAATAAAAGACACATTGTTAAAATAAGACTAATGCATACAACTCTTTAATGCCAAATTAAATTTGCGATCTAAATTGGCTGCACCAACCGTTGGAGGTGGTGAAGATTTACATCCGGCCCGAGACACGTCTGAAAATTCATCCCAAAATATGGTGATGCCTTCCATCTGCAGGTTTTTATGTGCAAATGTGGTTGGTTGATGCACATTCACACTTGAACTCTCCTCGCCTGTTTCATCACAGTAAACAATTCTGAGAGCAAAAACAGATCACTATTAGCTTGACAAGGAACTACACTACAGTGAAGTGAAGACTGATGCATACATGTGGGACATCTTCCGCACACGCACACTTCTAATCATCACAATTAATATTTCCCCTCAGTTACATCTTCCTCCTTGAAAAATGACTATAGTTCCATATTTGGAAATTAATATGGGATAGTAGCTTTTTACCTTAATCAATTATTCTATGTTGAATTTTTTTCCTAATAATATGGAAAGTTAACTGTCATCCCAGTGACTGTGTAAACTTACTTGTTGATTCGTATCTCAAGAGCAATTCCAGTTTTAGAATTTTCCGGAATGTGTTCGACTCTGAGCACGGTGTCCAAAAATGTCACTTTGACCCTTCTCAGAACTGCAAGTGGGGAAATTAGAACTCAGTTGATGCGATACATGGTAAACATTTTAAAATGTTGCCCAACATTATGATCATATTACCTGTCTCTATCGTTTCTGCAAACTTCTCCAATCCTTCGAAAGGCTGGAAGCTCTCTCCCATATCGTCGGTGAGTTTCTGGCTCAGACACTCTTTGGCAAGCTGCATGCTGCTCGTCATGAAACTGGACCAGTACATGGGCTCAGTGCCAGATGCTGGAAAAACAGTCAGTGGTGATATATTAATTGGCTTTTCAGTCAAATTAACTACCACCTTGTTCTTATGTGACAAAAATAGCCCCATGTTTTCTCTGCCCTTTTTTCATAGTGTTGTCGTAGCCTTACCCACTCTCGGCCTCGGTCTGAGCACCATCTCCAAACCCTTGACCTCTAGGGCACAGTTTTCTTGTAGCAGGGCTGCCCATGGGACTGTGAGAGAAATTGTCTGGATGAACCCTGCGATTACTTCAAAAGGCGCATCTGCCGTCTCGAGGAGCTCGTTGAGAGACTGAAGAACAAGACACAATGTTGAAGCTTATCTCGGTCCAAGCAGATTCTGTATGAACATCAAATAAATGTGTCTGCTGTGTTTTCTGCCACACATGCAACACTACACGTACCCATTTATCCAACGGCACTTGGGCGAGTGTCCCAGTGCCTTGATAGAGGTCTAAGCTGAGCTGGTCCAAGCTCAGCTTCTCCTGCAGAAAGTTGCCGAGGTACCGATGCAGAAGGTATCTGCAGGCCCGCTTCTTGATGGACTCCGAAAATGGCCACGGCATCTTTACACTTCAGGTGTAGTAGTGCTCGGGTACTGAAAGGGATTGTGAGGTTCTGCCACCGGAATGCTATAGCTACTCAAACAGCTATGAATTAATCACGGGTGTCACTGGCGTGTCATCCTGTCGACTTGACGACATCGAGACATCTTGAGTTCATACATCCCTCATATCCCAAGACTAGGGACACCTCGGAGGATGCGTCGACACTCAGTGATGTGTGTGGAAATGGGTCCGACTCCAGTTTGCTGGCCCTACAGAAAACACACACACACACACACACACACACTTATGGGGGAACGATGTGTCACGTGACACTTGACACAACATGAGACTTGACACATAATGTTTACAACACGGCCGAACACAAACAGCAGCAACTGGACACAAATGAGCAGCGTTATTGCTCAACTAAGTTAGCGTTAGTATAAATGATGTATAACTGAGTAACGTCATGATATAGTGCAACTCAAACTGTCAAGTGTTATTGTCAGCACGCGTTGAGCAACAACAAACTAGCTAAAGGCGCTTGCGAAATAGCTGTTAGCGTGTCCCAGTGGTGGCAGTCAATCGCTGCCATGCGCAATCTTTACTTAACCGAAGCTGTCACCGTAGCCAGGAGACGGGAGCTGTGCTCCGGCTGCTGCCGTAACAAAGGCATGTCACTAAGCTAACTAGCCGGCTAGCGCTGCTAGCTCGCCTTTGAACCTCTGCTGTGTGTGGACTCATTAGCGTTGCCGGGGCTAACGGCGGGCTAACGTTGTAAGCGGTGGACGCTTGCTAGTTAGCACGCTAGCTGACCTGGAAGCCAACATTTCCCACCCAAAGTTATCAACCGTCACGCTGCGGATGGACGCGAATGTAAAAAAAACAACACACACTAGCCACGTACGCAACGGGTCCACGAGAAGCAGAAATGCATGCGCTGAAGAGCATCTGAAGTCGCGGATGCTGGTGCAGCTCGTGAGTTACCTTCTGACTGAGTTGTTTACAAACACTTTCATGACTCCGCAGCGACTGAGCCCACACGCTCCCGGACGGGATTAGACAGTGACGTCATCACACGGCGTACCCGCGCACTTCCTCCGCGACGCGCCCGCTCCAGAGTGAACTAGAATCGGTGATCAGCGGGCGTTAATGTGGTTCTCTTTCCCCCTTTTCATCCATCCATTCATCTGGCCGTTCATTTGACAGAGCTCCAACGCGAGGTGACGCTCATTTGACTGGACCTTCTCCAGAGAGGGAGAGAGAGAGAGAGAGAGAGAGACCAGAGTGGGCTGGAAGCTTCCACGAGCCGGAAGAACACAACCAGCGAGGAGGTGAGCGACATGCACGCAGTTGGCAACATACTCAGGTCGACCGCGTTCAATGCGTTCAATTTAATGCTCTAATACGTTTTTGGTTTTTGTTGCAAAACGCAAACAAAGTGATTGCACCACGTCCTGCAGAGGCGCTAAACAGCAGTGACTTGGCTCTTAGTTGTCACACAGTTGACACCCAACATACAGCAAATGTTTGCAGTCGGAGACGGCTACAGCAGATCAGTTCAAACGTTGAGTACGTGTAACAACTCATGCGATAGTTCAATGCGTCTGTAAAGACTGTAACCACCACACTCGTGTTGCGTTAGCTGGCTGATCAGGAGGGCTGCTCAGAGTCCTCGAGGTGTCGCTGTCGAGCTGCTGGACGGTAATGCACGTGTAATACTGACACTCACACTACATTCACTCAAGAACTGCGTTTCAACACAAAGTTGAGCTACTTGAGTATTTTATTCCATGCTACTTTATACTACGGGAAGTGAAATACTGTATTTTTTATCTGTTACTCCACCTAATTTACTTGGCAGCTGCTTTGTCTAGTTACTTGACACATTTTTTACCTGCAAAAGTTAATGTCCATCTTATAAAAAAATGATGCATATTTTTATGATCAGACTACTCGGTACTCAATAATTGAATGTCACATGCACACCATGCAATAATACTAGTAATGATATATAATAATAGGAACAAATAACAATGCTTCCTTCTATAAAAAACATTATGTAGCGACTGATAACATTGCAGTCCTGGTTACATTAACAGGCGCTCATTGCCACTAAAGGCATCAAGGCAACAGAGTGAAGGATGGCGAAGCCAGATGCGGCTGAAGACTCATACAGGAATGCACAACACAACGCTCCTTGACATAAATGGGTCACGACAAGACACAACTTATTTAACAAATGCACACACAAACAGTGGATATGGAGAAATGGAACAGGGTTGAAAATCACTTAACAGGCCGCTAAATAACTGAAGCAGCATCTGAATGACAGGATACTTACATCAACATTATTCATCAGAAAGTGTGTGTGTATAATTGGTTGGGAAATTACCATTTGTCAATCTATAATGTCTTATAAAAAAAAAATTAGTACAGCGGATAAATTAGATTTTAAGCTATGACTGAAGGTCAAGTCAACCCTTGAATTGCTTCCATGCTGCTGACTGTTGCACAAATATGAATTTTCAGTGTTCAACAGGATAGCTTGTTGCTATGACAGTAATAACCGCTTGTTCGGACCTGCAGGGTCAGTGAGTAAAGTTTCTCTGTTACAGGAGTTTCTCTGTTACAGGGGATGGAGGTAGACTGTCAGCCCGAGGAGTCCATCGCCTCTTCATTTGACGACGACTGTGTCCAGCTTGGTGACGTCAAGGACATGAGATTGGAGGCAGAAGCGGTGGTCATTGACGTACTCTTTGCTGTCACTGAAATGCACGTGTCGCAAAGTCTCAACAGTGCGTTGGACATGGCCCACATAAATGTGGAAACAAGAGAGGGAAATCGGTATTGTCTGGAGCTCACAGAGGCAGGACTGAGGGTGAGACAATGATTCCGTGATTTATTACTCTTTTTAAGATCCCAAACCATGCAAAGTTTCGCAGTAAACCACTAATTTCCATGATTTCCACCCAAACAGGTGGTGGGCTATGCTTTCGATCAAGTGGACGAGGATTTGAGCAACCAGTATCATGAGACTGTTTACTCGCTTCTGGACACACTGAGCCCAGGTTACAGAGAAGCCTTTGGGAACGCTTTGCTGAAGCGGTTGGAGAGACTCAAGCAAAACGGTCGATAAAAAAAGAAAGAAAAGGGTGGAGCGAAATATGCTGCTTGAGTTGTACAAGTGACACCGGGATTGATAATGTGGGTGTATAAGTCTGGTCAAATATTATAGCCTATAATGTGACATCCACCTGCCTAGCAACCGCTATTATACGTGGTACCCTGCCTTATCAACTTTGCTCTGTTCTGATTTTCATACCATTGAATGACTCCATGTTTGATACTTCAGTGACTGCTCGGGATTGTTTGTACGGTTGCAACATTGTGTTGTTGACTCAAACTGTGGAATGAGCTTCCAGCTTCCACGTGTTACAGGTTTGTAACTAACACATTAAGGATTCTGCACCGTTTGTACTGTGATCGGAGAAAGCAGCAGCAAGTTGTCCTGGTAGAAGTCCCCGCCCCCACCGCCCTGCTTGCACTAAAGCAGTGACCTGATGACAGCTCTTTGCTCAAATATACTCACAAGTTCACATTCAGCAGGTGACCCCATGAAAGACCCAAAGCTGTATTCTTTGTGTAGCTCATATTGCCTTAATGATTGACTTTTGGTAGGAAAAGTACAAAATGAACCCATTATGTTTTTGATTGTGCCGAAGGAGATTATGGCATTTTTTCTCGGGCTGTCAATTCACATGGATATCTAGGTCAGAAACACAAAACTTATTTGAAAGCTATGATTAACTGAAACCAATCAAATATTAAGTTTTCCTCCATTCTGCAAGTGCATTACATCTCAAGCTTTCATTCCAAACTGATGCTGTTAAAGTAAAGGAGCCATCCTTGTGGAGATTACAAGTACTATCTTTTTTTCTCGACTCAAAACATCTTATTTTCGCCACAATGCAAATCATTAGCTTCTATTTGGTAAGGACGTCTGGAGTTTGCCTTTAGTTGATGTTGGTTTATTGTACATGTGACCTGGTTATGATCCCACCTCAGTCTTATGAAATCTACTCTAAGTAAACACATTCTATTTGCATTCATGCTGTTATTCCTTGCTGCTGGCCTTTGCTAAAGACAAATAAAAATCTCAGAAATATGTCAAGTGTATATTTTTATGTCTTCTTTATCTGAAGAGATCTGGCAACAGCTCCAACCATCTCACTGCTACTCAGTCACCAGCTTCTGAAGGTCATTGAAAATCATAATTGAAATGTAGGTATATTGATGAGTGATTGGACATGTAGAGAAAGCTAAAAACTGTTGTAATGCTTCTTTAATAATTATATTTTCTTAATCATTTATTCAGGTCAGATCCAAACAATGCAACATGGGTAAGCATTAGATTTCTTTATTAGAATTTACTTTTCATATGGTAGCCCTAGGTCAAGAAATATTACAGTTAATAATAAAGTTATAGTAAGGAAAAATTACAGTGTGTATCTTTTCTGACTACACAGCAGCCAGGAAGACAAGACTTTTGCATCAAAGTGGAATGTAGTTAAGCTGGGGTCATTGACAAATATTAGCCCCGGTCTGTCACATTCACAATTCTTAAAAATCAACTGTTCGTTAGATCAGAGCAATAACCTCTTTTGTTTTTAGCAGGATTTTAAGATGTGTGAGCATCAATGTCTTGCAAAATAGTGAAGGAAATGCATCTTAAAATCAATTTGAAGAATGAATAAAATGTGATCTTTCTAGGTTTTTACTCAAAGCTGAATCCCTTTTAAAAATATACATTTGTTTGAGGTATTGCTGCTGGTTTAGCTCACAATCTGAACTGGGAACTTAATGCAGAACAAGTCTTGTTTGTTGTCATCTCTCAGTTCCCACTCCACGACCAGCTTTATCTACAAAAAGCACAAAAGGAGAAGTCGCCGGTGAACAAAGGTGTGCATTGCTTCTCTAACATTTAAGAAACGAAAAAGTCAAGAAGAAGTGAGACAGAAAATGAAGGACATCTAGTTTAACCCAACACCTGGGGAGGACAGAATTAGGGCGATCAAACATCCCATCCAAGTAATAAGACATTAAGATATTTTCTCATGTACCATTGGACACTTCATTACATTCAATTGTGATTAACATACAGGTACTGGAATACAAGACACGTGCCTTATTTTTGACTTGATTTGACTTAATTCCCAGCTGACTAGATCACAAATGGCTCAGATTTCCAGTAGCAGCATCTAACAGCGCATGTGTTCTTACCCCAATGTATGAACATGTAAAATATAACATTACTCACATGGGCCAATTTTGGTATTAATGTGGATAAACTACAACAACTTTTTGCTAGTAATAATTGCATACTTTTCCATCACAGAACTTTCAAATGCTATGCATATTACACCAGTGGTGTTGAATTATATAAAATCCACTTTGCTTAATATCTTGACAATTAAAATATTATCTTCATTATTTTAAACCTTAAGATAGATTTCTTTGTCACATCAACACTTGCAAATACCAAGCAGCTAGATCTAGTTTCTACCAGAGGCAGAAATTTGAAATCAGTGAGCAGACTCTTCAGAAAATAAAAAGACTGTTGCCAATGTCACATGTCGTACTTACAGCAGGATATTCTGTCTTCACAGGTAGAGCGGTCACATAGTGATAATACTGCTGCTTCTGGATGGGACACTGGATTCCAGACTTGCAGCCGTCTTCCATGGGAATGGGGAAAGGGATGGGAACTCCAGCAATAACACCATGAACCACTGCTGTGCTGGTTTGGCTCTCCACAGCTACCACACAAAATATGACATCATCAGACAGAAGGTTAGAGAAAAAACAACAACGCATATGCATTTATGTGACTCTTGAGACATACATTTTTTTTTTTAAAAAAGAAAGCCGTCCACTCACCACTGTGGAATGTCACATTGACACCGTAGGACTGTCCTTTGTGAAGCTGGCATGGCTGACTGGCACAGGGGTTAATGTCCACCATGGCCACTTTGCCAGAAGGGGAGCCTGAAGAAAAACCCAAAAAAGCCTTTAATAAAGAAAATAATAAAAATAAATGCTTATACAGCTGCCTTCATTTGTAAATGAGCTCCTTTTTGTAGAACAGTAAATCCAACTGGGTGCTTCATGCTTGGATTACATTTACTAAAAAAAAAAATAAAGATTAAAGATAAGCAAGTCGATTACAAAAGATCACCATTCCAGGTCAGTGCATGTTAGAAAAAAAGTGTGACTGTTACAGTCAAATTCTTCCAACACCTTTAATCGTATAAAATACAGAAACATTTCCTCCTTTTAAGAATCACGGTGGCCACTGTGTTCAAGGGAACCTTCCCCAGATCTGCACTGCAACATAATCCCGTCTGAGCTCTGCAGGCCGTTCCTTGGACATCATGATTTGTTTGCTGCTCCGATGTGAACTTTCAGCCACAAGATGCTTCAGACAAATCTTTGATTTTAACAAAAAAAAAACTATGTTTGGACTCAGTGAAACGTTGTTATTTCAGCATGAACTCTATTGGTCATGTTTTTTTAAGCATACAAGAAACTTGACTCCAGTTATACCTTCACAGGGTGCGAAAAAACAAAATCAACAAAGATTAATTTGATTAGATTTAATCAGATAGGACTGTGTGAAGTTAACTATTGTGCGGTACAAGTGTGTTATCTAAAGTAATCTCAAAGTATTGTGTGAGAGCATTTGTTTTTGGTATAGTAGAATAAAAGTGACTTCATGACTATTTGACCCCATCCCACTCAAAAAAACTACTAATTTTGCCTGTATGGTTTAATTCGACAGAAAGTTAAACACAAGGACATGAGGAGTATAATTTGGCTGTTTAATTTCCTCTGTGAATATGAAGGACAATCTGCAATTCAAAATAAAATGACAGGAAGGTGTGGATGCATGTAAAAAAATCTAATGATTTCCAGGAATGTGGCAATATCTGTTCCTGTAGGTGCGAGGTGTGCAAATGAGTGATAAAACAATTAGTGGATCACTCAGTTGAGTGGACAAAGAAAAGTCAAATTGCCTCAGTTAAGGCCATTTTGGAAAATTAATATTATATTTATAGAAGATTATATTTAGATGTTATTTCGAACAAAAGCAGGGCACATGAAGGAAATACCACAGCTTGTGAGGCACAATTCCCCGTCACAATCGTCGGTTAACATAAAAAGAGAAGCAGTAAACGAGCTCATGATCAGGTGGAACTCACCGCAGTCAATGAACTTCACTGGCACCGCGCAGGTGAATCCCATCACGCAGAGTAACACGACGAGACCAGCCCGGACATCCATGTTTCTCTCTTTGTGTGTGGTTCTAAAAATAAAAAAGGGGTAACTGGGTCATGACGCATCGGAAAACGATGAGTAAACATCCGCAGTCAGCAGAAGGTATTAAATCATATGACTTGTTGTTTGTATGCCCAGATGTCCCCACTTGAAGGGGCTGCAGTGTTTAACACGAGGAACAGGCTACCTGGCAAAATAATATGGAGACCGAACACAATGAGGCGTCAAATTGATATAGTACAAGGAAGAACACGACAATCCGGAAGAACAAACTGTACCTTTGATGAGCGTCAGTCGGCGTCTGAAGTAGAACTGCTCGCAACTTACCACTTTTTATTTCGCTGTATCACGAGCTCGTTGCAACGCCCATTTACAAGTACGCGATGTTTTTGACGCCCGAAATTTTGCCTGTCAGGAAACATGTCGACGTGTAGCCCCTGTCTACGGCGCTGCAATTGTCAGATAAAAACGCCCCTCGTCAAGTTGAAACCAAGTTTATGTTAACGTTAACACAATGTACGTATTCGATTGGTGAAACCTGTTGTGGGGAAACATACAGCCTGAGAGACTGTTCCTTAAAGGCAAAACCAAGGTTTTTAAGTCTCCAAATTCAGTTGACGGTCAAATCCAGTCAACGCTTCGTGTCTTATGATGGGCAGGTAAACTGACGAATCAAGTGGCCGTATTTCACTATATTTGCGTATCTATTGCCACAGGCAACCTTTTAGCCAATAAGACTACGATACATTTCCTCGTCACGTGAAGGGGGTGGGACTCAGCAACATTTGTTATGGAAGATGTCACTCGTGAGAGCAGCTTTGATAACTGCGTCAAAGTCAAAAATGTTGAGCTTCGCTAGGTAACGTTCATTTGTTGTATATCTTACAGACCATTAGGGATGTTACTTGTCAACATCTTAACATGTAAACAATGTATTTAGGGGGGGAATAACTTGAATGTTTCCCCCGATAGTTAGCAAGCTAGCATTTAACGCTAGCACCAAGGACCAGTGACGTCACAAGTCCAATTTTGCTCTTCGACAATCCGATCCTAACGCAATGTCCATGATTGATGTTCATGATTTTACAGGTCGTCTTCTCTGCTGAACGGCCTCCGTGTGAGCCAGCAGTTACACCGGCTTCCTCAACACCCCACGGCGGGGATCCAGCGCCTCTTCAGCAGCGCCTCGGCCCAGGAGAAGCCAGTGGTGTCGGGTCCATCTGAAGATAAACTACACCTTACAGAGTCATGCGTTAAGGTCAGCACTCAACCACGATGAAGCATCATCCTACTCTTTGGGGATGTGGGTGGGTTTTTGCAAAAGGGTTCACTTCAACAGTGACTGAGACAGTGTTTGACATAACCTTAGATTAAAGTCTAATTGAATAGTATACAGAGAGTATCATGTAAACATGTGTGTCATAGTTACAGCTGAAATATTTGCCTGTGATCAAATCATACACCCCCTCACACAGTCACTATACTCACTTTATCAGCGTGTTCACATATTCATACTGTATGTTATGAAGGTCTGAAGTCAAGCGGTGCAGGATTGGCTAGTGTCTTTGTACATGTACCTCATTCATGGCTTTTCAAAAAATGCACAAATGATACCTCTTGCAACAAATGTAAAATATCTTGTCATTACGCTGTTTGCAAACGCCAGTCAAATACAGAGGCCCTATATTTTATTTCAACAATCTAAATTCTCAAACATGAATTAAAAATAATTTCATTTAAATGACAAGTTGGATCTCTTGTTCCTAGTCATACACGTATTAGTTCCCAACACATATTTAGTTATATTGTTTTGACTCCTCAAAGCATTTTATTTATTGCACAATGTGTGGGAGGACAGTACATGATCACTTGCCTCACTGTTGCTTGCATTTGACGTTGCATTATGGGTGACTGCAGTGTGACTGATTGGTTTAAAAATACATCTGTAGATATCTAAAACATAGTTATGGATACCATTGTATGTTAAAATCACTTGCCGTACTGCGTCTTTGTCAATGAATGAGTGAAGCTATGTTGGAAGTTTTTGTGCTCTGCACCTCATTTGTCATGTTCGTGTTAATCCAGAGATTAGGGGAGATCATGGGGAAGGGCGAATACCTGAGAATACACGTGGAGGGAGGAGGCTGCTCCGGCTTCCAGTACAAGTTTTCTGTTGTTAGCGACAGGAGTGAAGATGACAGGTAAACTGACACTAATCTGTCTATCAAGTTTGTTTCCTGAAAGCCACATTGAATCCTGACTAAAAACCAAATTATTTTGTCTGAATGACCCCAGAGTGTTTGAGCAGGGAGGAGTCGGCGTTATCGTGGACCAGGACAGCCTGGAGTTTGTGAAGGGAGCCACGTTGGACTTTGGCCAGGAGCTGATCCGCTCCAGCTTCCAAGTTCTCAAGAATCCTCAAGCTGATCATGGCTGCTCCTGTGGCAGCTCCTTCTCTGTCAAACTATGACCACACCTTCCTGTTTCCTGCATTAATGACTTCATACACAGATTCAGCAACTTCATCAGGTACACATCGGGATGAATCAACACCTCTCTGACACAGTGACGAAAGAGATTTAATCTTAGTGCCATCATATTGGATTTTCCTTAACAGTAGATTTGTACCTAATAATCTTGTAACTCTGGTTATGTTCTGAAATATCTCTGATATTTTGAATTCACAATTCAGTTAGCTAATAATTTCATCAGTAATGAAACTGGTAGATAATATTTCGCTTGCTATTTTTTTTTATGTGAAATGTATTGATCTGAATGAAAGGCAGAGATACTGACTGATCAATCAGATGGTGACAGTCAACAATGCTCGCTGACGACAGAGTTCACAACATTCAACTGTCAAACAAAGGCTCAGTTGAAGTGTTTATGCAGTGCTTAGAGTTCCCTTTGTATGTAAATGATGTATATAGGCCACATTTATGAATATGAATTGATAAGTTATATTTGCTTCAACTCAAATAAAACTGAGTGAATATCAGATATTTTACCTTTGGTCTTTTCTCTTCATGAAGTGAAAACTGGTGTTTGTCCAAAATCATCACCTTTGGGAGGTTGTGTATTTCCTGACAACATCAGAATGACGAAAGAGCAGCAAGGAAATGTTTCTATTTATTGATTATTGATAAAGGGTTAGTTCCAGCACTTTTGGTTTGATTACATGGATTCCTCTGCATTATGAATCATTTATGTTTTCACTTGGGGAACATTTTTCACTCAAAGCTCCAAGTTCAAGGTTGCCTTTTTTATTAAAATGGAATATAAGAAACATCTCACAAAAAATATACAAAAAGAATATCTACAAATGATATTTACACTGGAGTAATGTAAATCAAAATATGCAGCAACTTGTTTGTAGTTAGTCATAATACAATGAGCAAATGTTTTGCACCTTTTCATTTTTTCTCTGATAAAACATTCCATTTGAGCAATATATCTGCTTACACAAAACATTAATTTACTGTTGGGGAAAAAAAGTCACACCGTTCAAATTCGAGAATATGCAACAATAATACATCGTACAGTAGCAGCACACTGAAAAGGGGCCGAAGGAATCGCAACAGTTCATTAACACAGATTAATTTACAACTGTTCCTTTTGTTTTCTGAGGAATTTGGTTTGGACAGATTGTCTTCCAGTAAGCCATGCACACACCAATGAACCAAACACACGAATCTTCACACAAGTATAAACACATTTAATACGTCATGAGGGGAACACTGCCGAGGGGGAGGTCGGAGGTCAACCAGTCAACAACAACACAGCCACGTGAACCATAAATGAACCGTCAGGGTAACACAGTGACCAGGTCAGGTGTACAGTGCATAGTATGCTTTGGCATGCTGACATCCAGAACATAACGGTGGATGTTACATTCAGGAGGAAGGCCACAGGATTTGGAATAACCAGTAAAAAACAGAACAAACAAACGATGATGATCCAAAAAATAAAATACAAAAAGACTCCAAACCCTCATCAGTTGAACACTCAGATTAAGGCTAATTCAGTTTTGCTACATGTTTTTAAAAAATGGCGTTGTCAGTAATAAGTTCGTAGGCCTGCCAAGTGGCATAACTGCCATTTTAGACACAAATTTGTTTATTAAAAAAAACCATCTATCACTGAAATGAAATGCACATACTGTGTTAGAGGATGACTTTTTTTTTTCTCCTCTCAGTGATGATGTGATGCGTCAGAGCAGGGCTGTAAGCCCTCTGCCTGTGTTCACAGTTAGGACTGATGCTATTATGAAAATAAGCCTTGCACATATGCATGCACCGAGTTTTGAGGCAGTGATTAGAATCACCGCTTATCCTCATTTACAAGCTGCCAGGTCTGTCCTTCTCTTCTTTTTTTTCTTGATATGCATCTTTTCTCTGGAGAGCCATGCTGGGAGAAACCTGGACCTTCTGAGCCAGTCTGGTCCAGGTGTGAGCCTCAGTGAGGGGCATGGACACACCTCCACACAAAGAGGCTAGAGGGGACATACAAAGGGAAGGGTGCTTTCTTCAATAAGTAATATTCATCCATTTGTAATTGAAGTTTTCATTTGGATTCCTCAGTCATACCTTCTGTCATCTCCCCCGGCGCTGACAACAAAGCGATCTCCGTTTGTGAAGCGCGTGTTTGTCAGGTGAGCGGAGTGGCCCAGAAAGCGTTTGTGTTTGGCCTGAAACGGATCAAATTCACATCTTTCAAAGCACATTTTGATCAACGATGATCAACAGTTGCATCATTTTGTAGCACAGGCACATTTACAGTGCATTATTAAGTTTCCAGCTGAAAAATGCTATAAAGTCGGTAAAGTCACCTCACAGTTTAAGCAAAAATGATTCCATCAGTATTTGAGCTATTCCTTTTTATATATTTCCGATCTCAGGTGGAAAATTGTGATGATTTTGTCAGAAATAATTTAAGTTAACCATATGAAGACCTTTTATGTGACTGTAGCATTATTTGGATGAGTTTTTGTTTGTAGAAAATTCCTGGTCTCCTGGAGTGTTAGCACTGATGTCACTGTAGCAATGCTAATTGCGACAGCAATTGCTAAGCGTTAGCAGTGCCATTTTTTTAAACCGCCACTGGAGGGCGCTTACATCCGAGTTCCTAACTCCTTCACATAGTGGCTTTAAGATCTCAGCTCAAAAAGGTAGAAAATTCACAATCGTAATGTTCCTGTCACGTATTCACCAGACACGCTGACTTATACTTATACGTGCTAATAAATCAAAACACTTTAAAAATTAAATCAGTTGTAAAAATGTTGTGTAATCATACTTACAAACTTCTCTGGACATGGAAAGTCGAACAGCTTTACCATTCCAAAGTCGTCGCCTGTGACAATGTTAAGGCCCGAGTGGGAAACACAGGCACAGGTGACGTCTGCTTTGTCAGTGTTACGGGAC
Organism: Scophthalmus maximus; assembly: GCF_022379125.1. Lineage (NCBI taxonomy): Eukaryota > Metazoa > Chordata > Actinopteri > Pleuronectiformes > Scophthalmidae > Scophthalmus > Scophthalmus maximus. The sequence goes on from NC_061529.1 coordinate 12,320,430, forward strand.
CAGATCCCAACAACCTCGTCCCCGAGGACACTGGACACAGAGCGAGGGAGAAACAACATTTTGGGTTCAGACTATTTTATTACTCTCTTCTTCTCCCACATATGCATTGATTCTGTGCATCAGTCTTGATGTGAGTGTCACCTCGTCCAGGTGGCCCAGGTAATCCTGTCGATGTGGGACTGCTCTGTGACCTGCTTCCCAGACGGCACCTCATACACCAGTCGTTTATAAGCACCGGTGGAGATCTGATTCGACAAGAAATTGGCGGTGAGGGAAAAGAGAAACGGTCCAGTGAACTCTCACCGCAGAACTGACGGGCCGCTGATATTTTTCCAATACATACCTGGACGTAAGTGCTGTCTGCGGAAAAGTCCATCTGCATCACAAAGCTGGGGATGTCCCTGCAGCAGTTGATGCGGTTCAGCTGCGGGCCGAGCGTCAGGTCGTAGAAGTCGACTGCACTCTCGGTGGAGCCGACGGCCAGGTAACGGGAATTTGGACTGAACCTGCAAACGGACACGAGTAGAGTTACACGAGACCTGCTCTCCCTGAGAGTTTCTTTCTGCTTTACAGACTCCGATTTAGTTTCACCAGAGGAATCTGGATTCTTACAATTGTAAATGATTTTGTACTGAATATTGAATGTCTGTACATTTATAATCTAATCAAAGCATAAATGAATAAGCAAACAAACAAATGAATAATTTCATGATTCATATGAACATAACTTGCAACTTCTGTGGAGGATCCACTTAGGGTCATGTGTGTGTGTTTTGATTGGGTTTCACATTGGACTCAACTGGACCAAAATGGAGGCTATTAACTTCCAACATAAATTCAAAATTTCTTGTTTTTGCATCTTTATCTCTCTGTTTCGGTCTTCTATATACACTATGTTGGCATTGCTCAACCCCAAAAAACATTGCTTTTTGAAGTTTGAACTGAAATTTGCACCTGAGAAGTGTAAATGGTAAAAAATAAAGAGCGCTTCATGAAAACTTTTCTTACTAAGCCTCAAGCCTTCACTGAGCCATTGTCCTGATCTACCTGATGTCCTGGATGGGGGAGCGCCGGTCCCTTTTCTTGCCCCAGATTTTGAGTGAGGCAACCAGCAGGATGATGAACTCTCCGTTCTTCATGCCTATGGCCACCATGTCTCCCTCGGGACTGTAGCTTATGGTATGTGCCGGGTGGCCCAGGTTCACCTTATTCAGCATCTTCTGTTTTTTTCCCACAAGGAAATGCAAGATCATCACAGATTGTTATAAACCATTTTCAACTTTCCACCAGACTTCCTGATAAAATGAGAGACATTTTGACATGAGTGGTTGTGGAGAGGTAACGTGGCTGACCTTTTCTGGGATGTCCCACAGGCGAACAGTGCCGTCTTCTGCAGCAGACAGAAATACGTCTCTGGAAGGATGCGTGCCCAAGCCCCAGATAGGTCCGTCCATGTGTCCGTTCACCAAGATGTTGCATGCGGCGTTCTTCTCCCCTACCTCGATGATCTCTGCGTTTCTTGTCCCCACAAGGATTTTACCCTGACACAGCACAGAGGAGGAAAGACAAATGTGTCAAAATACAGATGAAGAGGTTGTAAATGAGAGCGGAGACATTGCCCGAGGTCAGTGTCATCAGTAAAGTACCTTCCCCCTGCACACGGAGCGAACGCAGTCTATGACCTGTCCGGTTTCTAATCGAAAGGCTCTGCAGCGTTTCAGCTCCTGGTCCCAGAGCTTTAGAGCACCCCCCTCCTTTGACCTGTGGATGGAGGAAAACATCTTCTGTTTCACAGACTGGCTGAGAAAAACAGCAGCCTTATGTAATTCATATGCTAAATAACATACAATTTTCTGTACACAGGAATGTGGATGATTTGAAAACAGATATATGTTCTGGTGATCATACGGTCACGTGACGTACAGGTACAGTTCTTTCTCATATATATTTAATCTTATAACTTATTACATTCATTAGGGTAAGTTCACCATCAAGCCAGTATGTGAATAGTGGTGTTTACTGATGTGTGCTCAAGTGTACTAATAAATCCAAACAGCACTTACGGTCTTTCTTTGCCCCCGGTGACAATGAGGCCGTCTCTCAGTGTGGTGTACATGGTGAACACAGGGCCCGTGTGAGCTTTGGCCACTATTCTTACTAGAATGTGTTCCTTCCACACACACACATCCCCACTTATGGTACCTGTAAATGTCAAGTTATTCTGAAAAGAAAACAAATCTGCACTAATCTAGTGGCCTACGAGAGCAGAGCGAGCAGTGCAAGAAACAATCCACAGCACATTCAAGCAGAAGGTTTGGCATCTGACGAGTTTTAAACATTTAGCAGATTCAGATTATGAGGTAAAATGTGATGTGCAGTGAGAACAAGCAACATTTTAAAGTCTTTAGTGTCTTTAGTTGGGATCAATTAGGTGTTTGAAGATATTACAATGGATCACTTACAGCTCCAAATGCTACAGACAGCATGGTCTGCATCCGGGCGTCCTCGATAGTGCTCAGCACTCCTTTCTTGCTGAGCAGCGCTCGACCTGCCAACGTCCAGAAGCGCACGTGTTTGATCCCCACGGACACAAAGTGCGTGTCCGAGTCTGGCCTGAACTCGGCCACGAAGATCCTCTGGGTGTGACCTATCCGGCTGGCCACTTTGGCACCTGAGAAACAGAGCAAAGTGTGCAATGAAAGAGTGACAGCTCAAATTTTTGGAGAGGGTTTTCTACCCCCATTCCCCAAAGTTGAAGCAATGATGATTGTTGTTATTTCATTATTGTTACTTTTTTCTTTAATTATATATATATATATATATTACCTTCCTGCCACTTCCAGATGGTGACAATGTGTTCAGGGTCCAGGCCCACAGACAGAAGGAGTTTTCCTGTGGCACTGAAGCTGACAGAACACACCCCGCCCGAGTGGAAACAACGTAGCACCGATAGCGTTTGTTTGGTCATGGCGTCCCACACATGAATAGATGGAGATGTGGCTGAGGTAAAAGGTGAAGCAAACATTTCGGAATCTAATCATCATTCTGTTGAGTTAATAAAAGTTCACATTTGAACAAAAACTAAATGCAATCTAAAATGCAAACGTAAGAGCTGAGACATATGTATACATAGCTTTTCAATTATTTTTTCTATAATATCATATATCTGAATTTAAAAAGAAGCAAGTTTACATTTGGAAAGATAGGTCTCCAATCGCACGACCACTAGATGGCACTAGACTTAAAGAATACAGTTTCGTTGAATCCATTCTGATTTCATTTGAACAGTAAAAAAACCCAACATATTTTGTCATTTTAAAAGAGGACTAAATGTCCTTACCTGACATGTCACCAGTATCACCTGGAATAAAGGAAAATCAGATTGATTGACAAAGGCAGATAAATTATTTGTTAATTATTTAAACTTTGTCTGTTTCTACTTCTCTGTTTTAACTCCTGTAATGTATTTCTACAGTGTGTGGGAGATTTAAATGAAAAAAATGCAGTATACAATAACAAACCCCACAACTATTAATGTATGCAAGGGGTATGGCTATCAGTCATGTACTGTACAATAATCACCCTGCACATCACACAACACAGGAGACAGGGAAGAAAAACAAGGCGGCTGGTGACACGGGAGGTCGACCTCTCACAAACATACCTACTTGGCCAGTTGCCACCACGTTGGGGAATTTGGGATGTTGATTGATTGTCAGGCACAGAATGTCGTCACTGTGTTCTACATAGAAACTTTGGCAGGCTGTAAGACACACACACACACGCGCACACGCACGCACACACACGCACACACACACACACACACACACACACACACACACACACACACACACACACACACACAGATCACTGACGGGAACACATAATCACATTTAAGTGCCATTTCATTTGTAGGGAAAAGAGGCAATGACAAGGACCTTTGCTCAAACTACTGAAAATGAATGGACATAAATTTGCGGAGCAAATGTAGCACAGTATATGTTTTTTAGTTTTCATGAAGCACTAATAGAAACCCTATTCTCACGTCCCCTTCTGTTTACTCACAGGTCGTCAAGTTGAGCACGATGCCAATCGAGGCCGTGTGGTAAATGATGTCTGCCCCCTCGTTCAGGTAATGCACATTATTGCGGCAGTCATTGCCACGGTAACCAAATACCAGGTCCAACACCAGGTCCTGCAGGAGAAAGACCGTCAGAAAGTCAGAAAAGTCGACGCCATGACAACTAAGATGTTGCGAGCCAGCTGCGGGCTGATGAAGAGAGCGTCATTATTCGATTACAGAATCATGAGAGTCACCAGAGGAATCGTCTGGACAGAGAGCGAGCACCACACCGTCTACAGCTGCAATAACCACATTAGAGACCACCTCTGTTCTGTTTTCATTAAGTTTATAATCTTTATCACATCTGTTTGTTGGTTGTTTTCGCGGAAAGAAATCCTTCTCACCTCAATTGGTCTCTTCTTCTTTCCCACATTGTTGGTCTGCAGCTTCTCCGGCTGTGGCAGCGCTCTGCTGACAGGAGGCCTGAAACCGACAGCTGGGATAAGAGGGCGGCTGAGGAGCTGCTTATCATACTGACAATGATGATAATAGGAATGATGATGGTGATAATAATGATGATATTACACTGTTTACTACTTAACACTGTTCTATAGAATATTTCACATATTTCACATATTTCATTGTTTTTTTTCCCAAAATCCGGGATTTTTTTCTTAATTAACACAATTTTCAAAGTTGGATAAAATAAAGAAGAAGAAAAAAAAGAACGACAAGTCTTCTTGCAATTCGAGTGTGTAAAGGGTTTGTATTGCCAGCTGAGCTAAGTAAGATGTTTAGTGACATCACAATGGCATAATCACATTTTCTTGCTTTGTATGTTTTTTCAACAAATCTTCAGTCGATACAGTGTTTTTAAAAGATTCAAAGACATTGAATATTGATATTGAATATCAGGATTAGGGGCTGAAAAATATAATTCACTGTTCTGGGTTAATAACAACAAAACAATAACGTATACAAGTCTATTTCATTCATCAAGTCAGCTAGAAAAAAAAACTTTCTCTGACACAAATGTTTGAAAAACTATTACCGTGACCACATTCTTTTACAGTCAAGGAAGTGTGTGCAGGGGGAAACACATACAAGTGTCTTTGACAGGCAAACCAGAACATATTCAATCTACAAATAAAAAGTTCCAGTGGGGAGTAAATATAGACAAACAACAAGTGACTCACCTCGACCCTCTTCATGGCAGCAATAACAAAGAAAAAGCAAGAGTTAGAAAAAAGCTTTCCTGCAGCGTTCACTGCTTCCTGCTGGACACACGTAACACAACACCACAGCCACTGAGGACACAAAATACAGGAGTCAGCACCAATGTGTAGCCATGACAACCAAAATCCATTTCTATGGCAACTGCTGCCCCGAAGATGTCTGGATGCTTGCATCATTGTTTAAAAAAAAAAAAATCAATAATGTCACGAATCAAAAAACTCATTATAACGATGGAGACATTGATAGTGTTTGTAAACAGTGTTCACAACCAGCCAGAGAAACAATAACTCGATTTGAAAATATGTTATCTTACGATGTGTACATTTCCAATGTCCTTCTGGTTCGATGTATGAAGTAAAAAATTGACCCACTTTAATCAACCCATTTCCCTCGAGTCACCGGATATTAACAACACTTCTCGTTTAACCCATTCGGATTTTGTTCTGCTCACTGTAAAAAGTGGACACTAAAGTAAATTAAAATCAAGCTCTACTTTAAGTTTTAGCCCAGTTCGTCCTGCCAGTCACAGCACCAGAACAGCAACTGAATTTAATTAGGGGGAGGAAAAAAATAAATAAAATAAACAATGCTTGAAAGTGAAAGGATACTTCTCAGATGCATTTCCCAGACAACAGGTATTTCTATAAATCTGCAGGAAGGGAACGTTCTTTACTAAACTTGCTGTTTTGAGTCTTGATACTTTTCATTTATTACCACTACTTTTGTCCCCGATGTCAGATATGTGTTTTGCCTGTCCTCTACAACTACACACATTTTTAACTACAACTGCCTGATGCTCTGTCTCCTGTGCAAAAGCAACATACATGAACACAAGAGCTTACCTGACCACCCCTTGTCTTCATGAGGAATTAAAGAATGACGGGAAGAGACAGGAAAGAAGAAAAGCAGAAAAGGCCGAATTATTTCAAAAGGGCAGCGACAGGGCGAGAGTTACACGCAGAAAAAAAGGAAAGATACACCGCCAGTCAAAAGGTTTAGAGCACTCGTTTTTCCAGTTTACCGCTTACATTTGAACCATTTAAGGTTTTTTACTGGACTTTAACTTCCAATAAAAACAGGATATAATGGGGGGGGTGTCTAAACCTTTTGACTGGTAGTGTATGTTGACTGAAGAAGGCAGGACTGGCTGTATCTTGATGCAGAGGCCCTGTTGTTTGTACTATGACTGGCACAAATTCCTGAAAAATTACTCTCTGACTGCTCAAGCGCACCCGCCTGAGCATCTGAAATTCCTCTCCGCAGCTTCATTTGAAATACCTTTCATCCACAGAGGGCTCTTTCAGCTGCAAGTGGGGTTTCACACCGGTCATGGGTCGCATGTTGGCGGATAAGGCCTTGATGGTGTAGGTGATCTCGTTCTCTCTCGTCACATCACTGTCGTAACCTGACGAAAGGGAACAATACAGATTTAGCTCGAGCAGCAGAGAGCCTTGCCAAGTTACAATCGCAAAAGAAAGTCGTCTCTCACCGCCGTCATCCTCGCTCTCGATGTCCGACTCCTCGCTGTCACACTGTTTGTATTCCCGGTGGCCCTCGGGCTCGTGGGCCCAGATCATGAGGCACGTGTCACCTCCGCCTACTGTCACCAAGAGGCCGTCGTCATGGGTCCATCGCACGTTGGTAACGTGTGCGCTGTGGGCCACATAGCGCTTGAACTTTGCGTACTTCCCCTGTGGCAGAGGAACAACATTTATGTAACACAGGAATTAACATAACATTTGCATAAACCTTAAACCTGAGGCCTTGAGTCATGAGATGCTCAAATCAGAAATGTGGACTGTGTCTTATACCTTGACAGGGTATCTGAAGAGCTTGACGTATCCCAAATCGTCTCCTGTTGCCAGCACCTTCCGGTCGTTACTAAGGCAGGCGGCAGTCACCTCAGTGACCTCGCTGATCACAGGCCAGATACCCTCAATAGATGTTCCCAGGACACACGTCCATGTGCTCCAGTCAATCTTCTCCACCTGAGCCAAGTAGGTAAAGATGTGTTTAATGTATATAGCAAATAACATGGTGTTTCACAAGAAAAGTAGTAAATATCTTGCATGATGGGCGACAAAACAGAACACTACAATTTCAGAAATGGCTTCAGCATGTGATTGCTAATGGCTAAAATTCATACTGGATTCTGAAATCTACACACAGCTAATGGAGAAGCAAACACTCGACTGCGTTTTATGCTAAGCTAAGCTACCCGGCTGCTGACTCCAGCTTTATATTTAGCATTCAGACATCAAAAAGGTATCATCAATATTCAAATCATTCTCTATGCAAGACAGCAAAAAACACTCCAATGAATAAGCAAAAGGCTTTTCCTTTAACCCAACCCGTACCCAATTTCCCCTGGGGATCAATGAAGTATTTCTCATTCTTTTAAAAAGTTCCAGAGACAACTGCAGGGTCTTATGGATGCCAATTATAAAGAAAGTTTTGGAACATCTTTCTTCTCATAGAGTAAAGGCAGTCTGCTGAGGTGGCCACATAAACTTCCACCGTATTAAAACAACAAACAAAAAAGTCCAATGGTTGCATATATGTCGAAAATAAAATAGAGCAAAGAACAGACTGCTTGTTAAGGTTGTTAGTGACGATCCTTGTGATCGAGTGTAAGAAATGGGAGCGAAAGAGGAAAGTGAATGCATCACGATGACGCGAGACAGAAGAGCAGAGGTAACTGAGGACATTGGAGTTGCCACTGAGCCTCGACTCAGCAGCATCCATTATCTCTGCCTCTTATTTCTTAATGCTCCCCTCCGCCGTGACCCTCGCAAGGTGTCTGAATGTCTCATTGTGTTAAATGGATTCGTAACGCTCTCTCCAACTTCCACCGCCAAAATTAGAATGGCACTCGTGAAAAGTGGGCCGTGTTAATGCCTCACTGCCCTTCCCCGAGCTTTCTTGGATCCCGAGGGGAAAATGTGGGCCAACAGCACCATAACAACGGCTGCTGCTGTGCCTTTCCTCCCCGCTTACCTCTGTAGCCGGAATGGTCTGCTTTTTGCCGCGAGGAGCTTCGAAAAAAAACTGCTCTTTAGCACCTGTGTTGACTTGAAGTAGTTTTCCTGTGAAGAGAAGGAAAGAGCCCAGAGGGCCGTGGTGTTTTTATGAGAGAGAATTTGAATGAATGACTGGCCTTTAATGCATTCATCTCTAAAGATTCCCCGAGAGATGATAGCGCTTAAGGAAGCCTGCTTACCTCTCTTGTCCCAGTCCAGATGGGTAATGTAGTTGAGGCATCCTTTGCAGACTCCAACCCTTTTGCTGCTCATTACATTGTAAATATCCACAAAAGTGTCTCCTGATGCGACCGCGAGGTACTTGCCAGCACCTGAGCCAACCAAAGAGAGAGAAGTTTTAGTCATTTTCACATAAACAACAACCAACAGCGTTTTTTAAATATATTTTTTTTAAAGTGAGCCATGTCAGTCAGTCTGTCAGTTGGCTGGTGGTTTTGGTGGGGCCACCACTTTAATCCAGACCTAAACATTTAAACAACTACTGACATTTTGTGCAGACATTCAAAATACCCAGAGGATGAATCCTATCGACTGTGGTGATCCTCTGACTTTTCCGCTAGTGCAAGCAGCAGGTCAAATGTTTCACTTATCCTGTAAAATGTCTCACCGTCTACTAACGCGACGGCCACAAGTTTGTGTGTTGTTAACTATTACCCGAAATTCTTTCCAAAGGATTTTGCTGATCCCCTATTATAAACAACATCATGTTAGCGCTGATATTGAGTTCAGCCTAAATATGGAAACTTAATGGCATGAAAAACAAAGAACATATTTGAGAAATTTCAATCGAGAGTAGCTCCCACTCCAAGCTTCATTTTTTAGTACTCAACAACTACACTCCTTTTTTCCCCGGCTCTCCTTTTCCACTGTTTTGCCAAAGATTTTTTTTATTTTTTTTGTAAAATAAGGAATTTAAACAGTGTCTTTTTCAGTATTTTAACCACATTGAGACCAAGGTCCTGCTTAGCACTACGCTACCCTATACAGTGATTTCATGTCTAAGATGTAGGCTGTCAGGGATTCACGGGTGTTGGGTTGAGAAACCGGTCCCTTGCATTGTGTCCAGGCGAAACAGAGTTAAGTTTCGTGCCCTCACTTTGTCCGCCCCCACTGTTTCTCATTCCCCTCTTGCTGTCTTTCCGTCTGGCCTGATTCGAGAAAGCCTCTAATTTGGGTCAGGCCTGCAGCAATATCTCAGTAACAGTGGGGGAAACATGTACACCTGCTGAACAGCATCCTACATGAACTCTGATGCTTTAAAGGGGACAGTGGCACAGAGGCCTATTTGTGTCTCAGGACTGGGTTTTGTGCTGGTTAAGAAATGCAGAGTTGAAGTTGCAGACCTGGAGAGAATCTGATATCAGATATGAGGTCTTTGCGGTGATGGAAGGACACCAGGTCCTCCAGGGTGTCTGCGTTCACGATGAGGAAACTTCCGTCGTTGAGGCCCACCGCCAAGGCTTTGCCATCGGGGGAGAAGCAGCAGCAACGGCCGCCTGCGCGGAACAAGGTGTTTGTTAAAGCCCTGGTACCAGTGCACTTCCAGTCCTGCAGACTTTTGATAACAGATGAAGAAAATATGCTCATATGTTAGCGTTGGAGCTCTGACTCACCTTTCCTGAGTTTGCGCACAGCCAGCATGCAGTGACTGGGTGAGAGGTCCCATATGCGCAGGGTTTTGTCATCGCTGACGGTGGCACAGAGAGGGAGATGGGGATGAGTGGCCAGGCCCCACACTTCACCCTCCATGTGACCCTGCAGGCACGAACAACAGCACAGATGTTCAATTTATAGCAGGACAACTCATTCTTAGTTGGAAAAGGGGTGGGGGGGAAGACAACATAGATGAAATAGGTATTGTGGAATTAATTTTTTTCTAAAAATATTTTTTTTTCTTTCTTCTAAATTTTGTTTTATTAGTTAAATAACACTGTAGAGTTAGTCTCTTAAGATCATAAGAAATCTAACTTTGTTAGTAATAATGGCTGCTAATTTATTTATTCAGTTAAGGTACCAAGTGTCACAGTCCACTCTAATTCTTTCTTTTGTCTTCTTACCTGTTTATCTACTACTAAATATATATATATAGCAACATTATATTTTTCCACCTTTCTGATACACCTTTCAGTCCAGCTAATTACAGCCTGATGAAGCAAGTCTAAACATATCTGCCCCATTCTGGAGCATAGTTTTTGTCTTCAGTCCTCCTGTGTACAAGTATTCTTACATGACAAGCTGCTGAATGGATTTTCCAGAGGATACCTACATAGTGAGCCTGTAACCTACTGTATATAACAGATGAAATTAGGACAACATTTGGATCTCGTCTCTCATTAACTGATCAGGTCCATCAGACTGTGCTTGTATATTTGAAAGCGTTTGAAAAGGCCAATCAATCTTTTGCTCTGTCCTAATATGATCGGGCAGCCTGTGAGACACTGCAGGACCACTCAGCTAAGTATTTCATCACTGTTTATAGCCATCACCTTGGTGATTATGTCTTTCCTAAAAAGTCACACTACAGGGCTACTGTATGCTGTAGGTTTGTAAATTTTCACCTACAGTCTGCAACTATATGATCTGATGTAAGAAATTCAAATTCTATTGCTATATTTAGTGATGAGATTTAGTTTATGAGTGCCCCTGAACGCACCATTAAAGCAGAAGTCACATAACCGTACTGAAAACAAAATTAGGCAGGGACACAAAACAAGTCAGAGAAGGTGTTCACTGCGACCCCAGGCAGACTTTCTCTGCATCTTCGGCTTTTCAAATCTTTTCAAACAGTCAACCCCCACTAAGGCTGTCACCTTACAGACTCCTAGGACATCACAATGTAGAAAAAAGCTGTCTTCCCCATGACTACCCTGTCTGACACAGTGAAGCACATGTTGAATTGGATGTACTGTATGATATTGCGGTAGAGTTCATTCTATCTTTATCTCACCTGGACCAGCAGAGTGATGGGGCCACTCTTGTCCACCTCCAGGATCTCGCCGTTCTTGGTCCCCACCAGGATGTGGCCGTGGCCTAGAGATATGGCACGTATGGAGGGGTTGTCTTCCAACAGCAACCCTGTCAAGTCGGTGAATTATAGCGTGAAGTCAGAGACGCGGGAGGCAATCTTCAATCCAGCTAAAAGCATTGGATGTTTAAATGGATTTGCATTGCATGGTTGGATTACATCTACGGAGCCATGGAAGCTGACTCAAGGACAAAGAAGGGCCACTGGGAACACGATGACCTTTTTACCTTTAGAGCCTGGAGCCAGAACTGCTCTCTTGATGGCGTAGGTCTTGAGGCATCTCTCGAACGTGTCGTCCCACAGAGCTACTATCCCGTCCTTTCCCCCAGTCACGAAGCCCTACAGGGACATTATTGACACTTTAAAGTCACAATGATCCCTTCAGATTGAATTATTCACTAAAAAGACTTGTGTACAATCAACTGTGACAGGACAAGTTAAACAAAAAAGGGTTGCTAGGTAGAATAATATACTTTGGATGCGACACAGAATCACTAGAGAATAAAAAGGATAGATAGAATATTAGCATCTGTCACACTGATATTAATTTCTCACAAACAAGGCCTTAACATTTAAATTCAAATTGATAATAATTGTATTTTTTACCCCCTGTGATCGCACATGACTGCTAAAACCTTCGGCTAGATGCTCATGACATATTTACAGCTAAAAAGTGATTGAAATAAGGATTGAAATGAAAGACGTTCATACTGGTCAGTGAAAGAACCCCTCCCCTCCCCACTCGGTGGGGTTTGTGACATACCTTTTCCAGAGCGTGCATGCTGAAGACGGGGCCGTCGTGAGCTTTGACAGTCTTCATCAGGAACATGTCCCTCCAGATGCAAATGTCCCCTGTGCATGTGCCTGAAAACACCATCTCCTCCGACCAGCCGTACACGGCACACATCATCGTCTCCGTCTTCCCCATGTTCCCCTTGCGCCCAATTAGGCCCCCGCCTGACAGAGAGGCAGAAAAGAAAGATGTGTCACAGCCGAGCCAGGTTCCTGCATGTAAGAGGCACGCGTTGCCAAAACAACAGGGGTCTTACCGGCTTTATGCCAAAACTTCATATGTTTCACACCGGCTGTGATGAGCTTGTCAGGCAGGTAGGGGTTTATCTTGACCACGAAAATCTTGTCCTTGCTTCCCCTGAAAAACAAGTTGCGCACCACAAAATATGAATGTACAAAAACATTAGATTTGTCCCTTTTTTGATGCACCCATACACTTTTTTTTACGCTGTGGCTGGTCGCGTCTGATGCAATGGACCGTGTCTGACACCTAACTTCTCTAATTGTTGCCCTTTGTGCTGCTGCATTAGTCTCAGTGAAGCCAAAGAAACATCACACCCCCTCTCCTCCCCATTTCTTTCCGTTTCCTAGCTAAGTCCTTCTTCATTACAGCTGCCACCTCTCCATATTCTGACCCTACGCCTTCTCTCCGTCTCCCCTTCTCACACCCACTCCTCTCCCAGCTGAAGCTGAGACATCGGCAGTGAATGAGCCAGGTTCTGTCAGGCCCCATTTCCCTCTGCTCGCCTCACTGCACTGCCCACCAGGGTCTGCGATGGAGATCAGTGCAGCTGTCCCTGAGCTACAGTGAGAGTCTGGCACACAACACACAGGAGAGCAACTCGCGATGTACTGTTCCAAACTAGCCAGAGGGGAATTTCAGTGGAGTAGATGCTAAAATGAACATCAAGTATGATAAGCAACAAAGCAAAAGCAAGGATATTTTGGGATGCAGATGTATTCCAGTTAGATACTTTTCGGTCCTTTTGGTTTCCAGGTTACATCATTTTATCTGCCATGAAACTGAAAATCGTTATGAAAAATGAATATTGCTTAACGTTCTGAACAAATGAAAACCTCTCATGCTTTGCAGCCATTCATAATACAGGTCTGGTAAGGTAATCCACTCTCCTGGTGTGTGTGTGTGTGTGTGTGTGTGTGTGTGTGTGTGTTTGTGTGTGTCCCATATATGGTTTCATGTAACGTTTAAGTCCTATGTGAGCAGCGATCAGTTGCATCACTGTCTCAGGCCATGTATGAAATCAGTCTCGTCTTGTGCACAGCATCAGGACACTTCCTAGCTGAGAACAACTAGTGCAACTAGAATAAGTCTGCCTCTATCTTTAATGAACTTTTAAGCTTTAAGACTTTAGACTTTTACACCTCGTCTTTATTGTCCAGTTTGTTTCAGCCATCACTTTTTAACTGTCCTTTAATCACTCATTGTTTTTGTAACACAATATACACTCATTGTTTCTAACTTAGAGAGTTAAAAAACATCTTATTGATATGCTTCCATCTGAAGATAAAATCTGACATATAAAGCACACCAAACTCACCAGGACAATCACAGAACACATGGATCTACAGTCGAGGCCCAGGGGCAAAGTCCCACTCTAACCATCCAGGCTCTGGCAGGGTTAAGTGTTGCAGTGGAGCAGCAATGTAAGCGAAAGGAGAATTCCCCTTCTTTTCTCTCCTCCATCAATCAGGCTGTCAGCCGTGCAAGTGGCTTCAATTTAACCCTCATCAATAAATGTCCATATTTAAATTTAAGTGTCCAAACAATTAACAGGAAGGTTCATCAAAGCAGCGGCAGCTGCTGTGCACTAAAAAAAAGGCCGACCTGTACTCGTTGAAACAGCCTGACATGACTGTACTCACCGCATGGCAGAGAGCTTCTCCCCCTTCCTCCAGTCCCAAAGCACAATGGTGTGGTTGTCGTCCAGGCCCACGGAGGCCAGCCGTTTACCGTCGGCTGTGGAGGGAAAACCGAAACCAATCAGTACAGCACCGCTCCGGCTTCGGTTCACTGAAGTTTGGCTGTTAGCAACATGAAAACAGCCCAGTGGATTTGATCTGCGGCAGGTAATTCACTGACACTGACACACATATCAGCGTGCTGCGTCTGCCCAGGGCCAATTAAGGGAAGTGAGATGAACGGCACTACCTTGATACTACCTGCGACTAAAAGAAAGCCAAAATTGTTTTTTCAGTGTTTCTTGTCAATTGGGTGTCTTGTGAATTCGTCCATTTCTTTTATGTGTGAAAGAATTTTTTTTTGTTCTCCTGTGAAAACAGGGTGTATGGAAGCATTTGTGAATGTTATCCTCGAATTGGTCTTGATAGGTGAACTAGAGGCAGTCTGAGAAATCAGTACTGGTCGTTACCGGAAAAGTCCAGGGCGCACACTCCGAGCTGGTGGAAACCCTTCAACACAGACATGGGCTTCAACGTTTCTGTGTCCCATATGTGGAGGGAGGAATCTCTGCCAACCTGGATACACAAAAATATTAAAAGGTTCTACTTACATAAACTAATTTTTGCTAAGAATTTTAATGTTGATAGAAATGTAACAGCGAGGCTCTTCCAGCTCTAAGGAGCCATAAATCACAAAAAAATTATATTTTATGATAGATGTGTTGGCTGCTACCTGGCCTGTTGCTACAAAGTCCTTGAGGGGGTGGATAGCCAGACAGAGGATGTCATCATCGTGGCCCATGTAGAAACGCTGGGTATTCTGCTGTCTGTTGTACACAACCCCAACGGCAGCAACATGGTAGACTATCTCCCCGGTCTGGGTGTAGAACAGGTTGCTCCTGCAATCGTAGCCTCTGTAGCTGCAAACAAAAATAAAAAAAAACATACTTTAGAATGTTTGAGGGGGAAGGAGACAAAAAGAATAGCTTGATTGTAAAGTGAGATTTTGGAAAATCTTGGCTTTTTCAAATTAGTTTTTAGAATCAGCCAGACAAATGGAAATTGTAGATGATTGTCATGATGCTGCTCCCTACCCATGAATAAAGTGCAGCTTCACCCCGCTCCCTGGTGGTCGCTCCCTCTTTTTCATGGCTGTTGCTCGATGCTTCTCCTTGCACTGCTCTTTGAGCTGAGGTAGATCTTCTTTATAAACCTGGATGAAAAAGTAGTCTTTTTTTACTAAACCCTATGATTTCCATTGTGATATGTTTTACAGTGGGGGGGCATCTTTGTTTTTCGCCACAAACCTGTCGTCGATATGTCAGCTGCGTCTCCTGCTCGATTTCGGAGTCCATCTCGGGTACATCTGACTGATCAGAGTCGGATTCTTCACTGTTAGAGTCCGCCAAGGTCTCTGTAAGCAGAACCAAGGTTGTGTCACAGCTCACTAGTAAAACCTGCCAATGCCTCTTAAATCAGGCAAATGTCCCACTGCACACACAGTAAAAAAAACCTCCACCACAAATCCCGTTTCTGCAGAAGTGAGGGTTGATCATGTAATATTACCGTGACATCTCCTATTTATCAGGCAGTCGTGCTTCACGGTGACATCGCGCAAGACAAATGTATAAAAATGCTGATGCAGCACAGTAAAGCCATGCCAAGACGAGGCAATAAGCAGAACTGGCAGCTAAGGGTGACTACTCAGAAGATCCATTAGGGAAATTAAAAGGAGAGACAGTTAGTATGTGCTTTAATTTCAGAAAGCACAGCTGTGCTCTGCCTCTTGAAAAAATATGACTTGGGAATGACAACGCAATTCCAAGCTTCATTCACTTTATTAGATTTGTCTTAATTAATGTGATGGCTGCTCCTTTGTAGAGCTTTAGAGAAATGATAGTTCACTAAAAAAAAAAATGTATGGGAAAGGAACAATCTAGTACATTGCTCTCTGGCAATTTAGCACATCAGGTTCATGAGGCTAGTGGGAGCAGTATGGGTGCATTCATTACATAACAGTGAGCTACATCCATACAATCCCTTACAAGTAACTAAGAAATGTGCTGTGACACATTATTTATTTTAAAGAGCTACTTA
Organism: Scophthalmus maximus; assembly: GCF_022379125.1. Lineage (NCBI taxonomy): Eukaryota > Metazoa > Chordata > Actinopteri > Pleuronectiformes > Scophthalmidae > Scophthalmus > Scophthalmus maximus. The sequence continues at coordinate 12,336,604 of NC_061529.1, forward strand.
ATACTATCACTATACAATCCCTGAAGTAACAGAAATAGTCCTAGTTTCAAACATACACTTATGATACATTATAAGGAAATATAAAAAAGCTGACAGCATACATTTAACTTGTTGGTTGAGGTGCTGGTACGAAGATTTTGATACTGTTAGATAGAGTCAGGCTAGCTGTTTTCCCGGGTGTGGCATATTCTTTTAGCATCGAATATTACCCTCTTCCTCCCGTGTTTATGCTAAGGGTCTCCACAAAGATGAACATTAAAATATAATGGATTTCTTCAGAAGGTAAAATGTAAATGCAACAGTTTTGAGGGGAAATAAATCCCCACATTGCAGTTATGATAATAATATATATCGTGACTGATGGATGGTATCATCTCACCTTGCGGCGCAATATGCAGAGCTTCTTTAGACTTTCTCTCAGGAACAAACTTCCATTGGAACACAGAGTGATCAGCACCACCAATAGTTATCACCCACTGGTAGTCATGTGACCACCTAACGTTGGTAATGTGGGCTGAATGACCTAAATACTTCTTAAATTTTGCACCTAAAATCAAGAGGAAACCCATGAGTGACACAGTAGACAATAAAATTGGGACTTTTGTACTTCTGCTTTACATTGTTTAAAAATTCTTTACCTTTTTTTATACAAGGATACCGTAAAAGTTTGACTAATCCGTAGTCATCAGCTGTTACTAGGACTTGATTGTTGAAGTTGGCATCAACAGAGTTTATGTCATTGATATCTGAGTACTTGGGCCATATTCCATTAACCTCAGGGCCCAACACACACGTCCATGAAGCCCACTGTACCAGCTTCAGCTCTTCCCTGTTGGTAACCTCCTTCCCACCTCAACAGAGAAAAGAAATTTTATCTCACAAAGTAGCTCAGTAAAAACATTTCACGACTCTTTTTGACTTAGACTTAAACTTGACTTTGACTCATTAATATTAGTCCTACAATATTATGAATTCACCTGGGAATATTGATCTTGTACTTACTTGGCATCCTGTAGAAAAGCCTCCTGCCGCTGCCATTATTGGTCTGCAGGTATTTACTGTCTGTAGACCAGTCCATGTGTGTAATGAAGCTGTTGGAGCCGATGCATTCGCCCACTTTCTTGTACCTCTGCACCACGCCGTAGATGTCCACTGAGTTATCATTGGAGCCGACCGCCAAATGGCCCCCATCAGGAGAATACTTGAGCTCATGAATGGCCTCTTTCCGGTCCTTGATATGGACCACCTCTGTCATATCTCTGAAGAAAGGCAGAGAAATGTAACTTGAATGAAGACCTAAGATGGACAATATAATGGAGCCTTTAATTTTAGCCGATATTCGCCATTGGCCTTTTGAATTGTGCACCTACCTGACTCTTAGAACAGTGAACGAGCCATCCTTCATTCCAAGCGCCAGGTGAATGCCATCAGTGCTCACAGCGGCACAGCGGATCGGCTCCTCCATATTACAGCGGGCTATTAATGCATGATCTATAAGGCTCCATATCCTGTAGACTCAGAGGAGTAGGACAAATGAAGAGGCAAAGCCATGATGAGATTAGAAAGGGTCAAACATGCAGAAATGCAATCAGGAAAAGTACAAAATGAATAGGCAGTGATGTTTGTGGTCTTGGTCATGTTATGTATTTGGTTTGTGACTGCACACTGACAGATAGCAATGCTTTATTATTGAAAGAACAATTCAACAACAAAAAAGAAAACCTTATCAATTTGTGTTCTCCCCTTGTGTACTTTTAAAACAAGTAACTATCGTAACATGTTCCTTAAATCAATGCGACACAACATTATTCCGGTTTACAAGTAACTAAAAGAAGAAAAAAAATACAGTCCAAACACAGATGACACTGAATTTCCTTTTACACAATCTTATTGAGATACTCAGGTGGTACAAGTTCCTGGAATTTAACAACTTAAAGTAACACAAGTGACTGTTTGCATCTGACGGTTCCATTCACCTGACTGAGCGGTCGTCACTTCCCGTCATGGCCAGAGGCTTGGTGGGGTGCACGGCCAGTGCCCACAGCTCGCCCTCACAGTGACCCTGCATGATGAGGAAAGGCTTGGTACGGTCATGGACCACCACCTCAAAGATCTCGCTGTCCTGCGTGCCCACCAGGATGTGATCCCCCCGCCAGCAAACACTCCGCACAGACAGCCCTTTAAAAAAAAGCACATAAACACACAAAAAAATCAGGAATAATAATAATGATTTAAAAAAACAAACATGTAAACATGAAAGCCAGACAGACATTTGCCAATGCTTTTACAATCATTGTAAGAGACACGACAGGGATTATTAAGACAGCCTGCAGGCTGCCTAGGACGGAGATTTTAACAGGAAATACAATCACAGGACATGTCAAGACGGTCTGCGACTGTCTTTGGGTAATACAGCAAGAATAGGATGGAGAAAGCATGTGCTGTATACATATGTGAATATAAACATTTGTATACGGCGTAAAACTGCGACAGAGCTCAGACTCACTTACAACAAGAGGACGCAGAACAACGTGAGGACTCTCAAACAGACTGACATGGTTATTAAGTCCGCCCTCAGTGACTTTACCCACCTCGGCTATTTTCACCTCTAGCTACTGTTAGCTCCAAGATTACAAATATGGGAGATGGAGAAAATAGAGAACAAGAAAGAATGTGTTAGCGTAGTGAACAGAAGTGGCAAAAAGAAGAGCATTTTCATGGAACAGGGTGTTCTTTTTTGGAGATCTATACAACCCGTCCAGCTCCTCAGGAGACCACAATTTGGCCAGCTCCAACCTTTCTTTACTCAGACTTAAGGACAAATATGAAGGTAGTTTGACCTCACCTTTATACCCTTGATCTGTTTCCCTGAGATCAATGACCGTAATTGGTTTGAAGTTGAGATCCCACAGCCGGACGCAGCCGTCTCGGCCCCCAGTGGCGAAGCCCTCTTCACAGGCATTCATGCTGAAAATCCCTGACTGGAGGAAATGACAAGCTGTCAGTGAGGATCTGTACAATAAATGAGCAACAGCAGCAACAGCCCCAGCTACAGACAGCATGGTGCTGCTGCTCGGCCAGACGTTTGTTTAACAAGGCTTATACAATCCCAGACCTGCCACTGTGGCCTCAAGATAAAGCAGAACATAGGTGACGGCAAGTCATTATTTTTTATATCGCTATTGAAAAGCTTTACTGATGGCCTCATTTGCGTTAGAGTTGCTGTACACACAGGGAGGCACATTGTTGAAGTCCCAGTAAGGTATTTGGTACAACAAAAAGCAGGAAAGAATATGCACTGTAGTTATCATCCCCTCCCCCTTCCACCCATCCCCTCACCCAGCTGTTGATCCCATAGATATCATTTAATCCTGTTGAGCAAAAGGCTGATCCTTTCCCACTGAGCAGATTCAAATGAAGCCAGCATGCGTGGCCTCAACCCTGGATAAGTTTACTCAATGCTTTTATTGTGGGTCTTGTATAAACGGTTGCAGCAGCCCGAGCCACAAAACGCGAAACACCCAGATTTTATAAACTCACCCCATGAGCTCCTTGCACTGTCCTCATCAGGTTGATCCCTTTCCACACATAGATGTCGCCATTCAAGGCACCTGAATACGTGACCTCGTCCTTGGCGCACGCAAGGCAGAGGATGGTTTGGAGATCCCCCGTTTTGCCAAAAACACCACGTTTCGGTGTGAGGGCATTACCGCATAAGCTCCAAAACTGTGAACACAAACAGAATAGACAGAGTAATAGAGTATGGCAGCTAATAATCCCCCGTGTAATCCTGTCCTGAAAGAGCAAATGGATAATTAAGTAGCATTTGGATACTACAGAGGGAAAATCATCAAGTCATTTATGGTTTGATCCACACAGTGTCCATTAAACACACACACACACACACACACACAAACACACCTTGAAAGAATGCACAAAGTAAAATTCAAAATTCCCCGCTACAATCAAGATACTGGTGCAAGTGATACTGGGAACTTTTGCGGGGGGGTCAGTGATCTAACCACCTGATCAACATGCATAGACACGCGCATGCGTACATGCAGGTTCATTATTCATGAACAGGGTCATTGGGATGCATGGGCACGGCCTCGTCTAAGCGCTAAATCCATCTGGCGGAGGAGGAGAGGGCGAACGAGAGACGCTCTGTCTGCATGGAGATGAGATCATGGGGAGAAAGCTCACGGAGGGCGTCTCAAATGCTGAGACGCGGCCGTCGACACATGACACCGAGGCACACTCGTCGCCGGCGAGCGGAAGGAAAATGACAGATGGGCAGCCCTTTTCCTGCTCTACATCAAGGAGGATTCACCTCTACATTAGCTGACATATATATAAGGCTATATCTGCCCAGAAAACACCGAAACTGATGGTGGTAGTGTGCTGTTTGTTATCACACAAGAACTGATCTGCAGGGGGTTGACAGGCACTCAGAAGAATGAACAAATTAGCTCTTGGACAGCCTGTCACGCCCTCACTATCACCTCTCCTCCTGACCGATAGGGCTGCTGTGTGCTAACAGGAGGGGTCGATTATCGGAGACAAGCATCGCAGCCTCAGATACAGTCCTGCCATCAAACATCTGAGGTTTGTACACACCTCAACAGAACAGGACGTTCCTGTCGCTGGGCTCCTAACTGGGCTCTTGAGCGAGTATTTGCACGTGCATGAGGCTCAGTGTGGGGTCGCGGCTGAGGGTTAAGTAGTGAAGATCATAGGTGTGTGAGTAATCTGGGAAGGTGTGCTGTATATGCAGAATGAGTAAGAGTTGGTTATGCAGATGTTAGGGGACCCCAGGTTTTATGGCCCAGCCTGTTGCAGAGACAGTAGGGACTGATGCGACGTGACTGCACAGCGTTCCCTGCCTGCAACTGATGAGGCAGTGAGACACAGTCACCCGCTAATCCCTTCGCTACTGAGAGGAGACGGGATGCTGGAGAGGCTTATAACAAGGCCAGGCACAAGGGAGCAGAGCACAGAGGGAGAGGGAAATGTGGAAAGGTGCAAACATGCTCGGAAATGAGACCGCTTTAGAGACTGGTCAAAAAAATTGTGGCTGCCTCTGATTATCATTTCTTAAGAGCCCTTAATTAACCACCGTGGCACAGTGGAAGCTGCTCCTCTTTACCCAGGATTAGTGGTATGTCATGAGCTCAGTTACCTCAATCATCACTCGTAGAAAAACCTTTTAAACGTAATTAACACAGAGAAGGTTGCCCCACACCAGATATAGCACCGGACGACCCCTATTACTCATAAGATCCCTCCTGTCAGACTGCGACCCCCGAGTGGTGTCAGAGTATCAAATGCTATGATGACAGAGGTCAATTCTTCGGCACCTCGCTTTAAGGGAAACTAAATGACTGTCTGTCAGCATTGTTGGAAACTGATTTCTTCAAACCTGCTGTCATCAATCCACGTGGCACTGAGATCCACAAACGCACACAGAATACACAAACTGATTCATAGCTTCTGTGATGAACCATAATGACACAATACCTATACTCATTTTGTTAACATGCAAGTGAGGCCATGGCTGAACAAGTTGATGATCGAGCCATATGTATGAGTCCATTTGGTGGAAACAGAAAAAAATACGCCCTAACCTCTGAAAGACATCAGCAAACACATCAATACATATTCAATGTTTTATCATAGGGACTGAGGCGGGCAATTTATATAGTTGAGTTAATGCTCAAGGCTAAAGCAAAACTGCGTTTACTTATTGGGCTTTTATCTATTCTTTTAATTGTGATTGTGAAAAGATAAACCTGAGGGGATCCTGAGATAATTAACAGGATATATACCTTTGTGTTTATATTTCATGTTTATCTTTTGCCTGAATGGTCTTACTTTTTCAGGCTGAAGAAAATAAAGACCGCAACTAATGATTGGGATCACAAGTCCAAAAATGGTGGGAACCATTGTGCTAAAACATACAAATCTGGTGGTACAGTCCTTTAAACAGCTTCTGGTCAGCAACTGGTCAGACAGTGGGTGAATGATTGTAAGGTGTTAGTGTGTGTGCGTGGGTGCGTGCGTGATGAAGAAGAAGATCTGAAGTGGTCACAAACTAATCAAAACACAAATGTCTGCATGATTAGGAGGAGGCGTGCAACGAGGAAAACATAGCCAACGACCCCCCGGTCCTCATCATAGAGGTTGTGTCTTCCTCAGCCTGGTAGTGGGTGGATTACTGGGGCTAAATCTCCTGGATTGTGCTATAATCGCTGAGCGAGCACAGGGCCGGGGAGCAGATGTCACATGGTCTGCAGAGTGAAGGCTGGGGAATTATGTGGGACAATTGCTGGATTGCCTTGGCATCAGAAAAAAACTGAACGGAGGGGAAAAGAAGGGGAGGAGGAGGAGGAGGAGGAGAAAGACCAGAGGATTCAGCAGGGACCAGGGGGAGTGTTCTGGGACCAGAGGGGGTTTCTGTGCCTCTGCGGTGGGGGAAGAGTTCAGGGGGGAATTACTACAAGAGGAGGCAGGTCAAGCTGGATTGAGATGAGGGAGTCATCAGTGAGATGTTACACCACTGGGAAATACGTACAGTAGGCTAAGCCTCCTGACTGCATCAAACCCATTTTGATGTGTGCTGCTATGTTTAGTCTTATAGCGCCGGTGGGCACATTCCCCATCTGAGCATCTTTCACTCTTTCCCCCCCCCCCCAATGTTTTGAAAATAATCTTCCTCTGTGGCTCTTGACTCCTTGTAGTTTCCGAATGGCCATGCCACTCACGTAACACTACTACATATCCCCTGGGAAGGTTTGGCGAAGAAACCCTGCATGAACTCATTGAAGATTTATGAACACCACTCTTCTGTGAAAAAGAAGTGATAGAGATAGGCCCCTGAAGGGAAGCAAGCCCAGCTGCAATTTGTACAGTGGATGGTTTTTGAAAGCTGAATGAGTTGAGCTAAAAGGATAGTTGAGTAGCAGAGTCATTGTCCCCCTATAAAAACAGAAACATTTCCCTCTCTGCAGTGCCGATAACAAAAAATTTGAGAGAAGAGACTAAGTCACTGAATCTCCTCATTATGTTAAGTGCCCAATAAGCATGGGTTTTGGAATAAAGCAAATTTGCATACATCTATCTTAAGGCTTTGATATGGTCATGGTGATAAAACAGAGGAGACAGGGAATAAAGGAGGCACAGATCCATCACATTCTTTAAACTTCCTTAAAATCCTAATATCTCATCAGATATTTATGCTGATGAGGTACAACAACGTCGGCTCTCGGGAGCGCACTAAAATCTGCACATGCAAAATGACCAGGAAACAGCTGTACCTTGATATGTTTGACACCACAGCTTACAAGTTTGCTCGGCTGGTACAAATCCCACGATATGTCAAATATCTGTGGAAAGAGAAACATGCAGTGCATTAAATACTGGCTTGTAGTTACAACAAACACCTGAGCATCAGGCTTGAGGTCTAGACTCCTAATGATCAATTTTGTTGCAAAAGGAAGTCAAAACAGGATTGTGTGCGAGTTTGCAGCAGATGTATTATAATGTGCGTGGGCTGAATTGGAACACAACAGCTGCCAGTATTTCATCTTTTTAAGATTCCTTTTCATTAGCCGTCCACCCTCTCAGAAGGGCTCCGGAAAGCTCACAATCAATCAGGCCTAACTTGTTTATGTCCCCTTTGGGCAGGCGGTCCCATCCAACGTTTATGGCTAATTGAGGCGATCGATAGAGAGCTTGTGATGGAGACAGGGGGAGGAAGAAAGTGTTTACCCTGTCTGTGTGACCAGGAGCTGCTGCCAGAACCTTCCCTCTCCTCCAGTCCCACACACAGATTGTGTTTTTAGAGTCCAAGCCCACGGACACCAGGCACTGCGAGGAGAGCAAAGAAAAAAAGACTCGCGTCACAGATAGACAGACTCTGCTCTGTTGCACTGATCACAAGCAAAGCAAACTTAGCTACCTCCACTGTAGCACGGCATTCCAACGATGAAAGGGGCTAATAACAGCTAAAGAGCAGAGCAGAACAGTTGTCCCGCCCCTGGCACTTCCACTGAGCACATTTGAGTACTTTTGCTGGAGGAGCCTCCTATAGCTGACTGAGTGAGTAGGCAGCAGCAGCAGCAGTGGAGCAGAAGAAAAAACAAGAGAAGAGCTCGTATGGAAATCCTTCTCCACTCTGCAGCTTGCTTTGCATGTTAGACGATGCCCTCTTTGATCTCCTGCTGAATCAATATTTGGCTACAGATGGAAGTCTCTGGTGACGCGCTTACACTGATTTAACTCGCATTTCAGGAGTCTGTTTTAATGAAAAAGGCCCTGTGTGATGAAATCCAGAGAAACTCCATGGGTGATGGGGTTGAAAAGTGCATCCATATTTTGCAAACTCAAGTAATTTGTAGCCCTGCTTGAAGCTTGGCCCACGGGGATTTCAGGCTGCCTGTCGGTCCACTGTAGTGTCTCAGCAACTGGATTGATAGCTGTGAAATTTCAGGCAGCCATTCCTCTACCATCATCATGTAAAAATGTTGGTTTATGACCCAATGTCAAGGCTTTATTAAAGAGAGATATTAAACATCAGCATGTTAGAATTGTCACTGTGTGTTAACATCGGATGTTAGCATTTAGCTCCAGGCCACGAGCACAGCCTCACAGAGCCACCGGCTGTAGATTCTTAGACTTGCTGACAGATATTGAGAGTTTCATCTGGAAATAATCGCAAGCACCATATAAATGTGTTACTATCTTAAATGTGAACCCCAACCGCAGGATTATGTGGCAGTTAGTTTCTCCTACTGAAACACCTCGAAGAGATGTGTCAAGCATCAGTGTATTTTTTTGTATTGCTGTAATAGGTGGATGGTGTAACGGCAGCAGGGATTCCACTGGATTGTCCTTCGTTCAGCTCTGGCTTCCTCTTATAAACGGAGGGGAGTGATGGAGGGTAAATAGAGCCGCTTAACTGAGAAGCGATGGAGCCTCCTCTGGCTTAAAACACTGTCACATTCCATCTAAATCCCAAGCTCTCTACCCGAGCAGGAAAATAGCACAGGGTCATCTCGCTGTCTCTCACTGCAAAATACAGGCGATGTAACTCTGCTCTGAGAGCTTCTACGGGAGGATGACATGCAATGATAAAAACCTAGAGCTGGTTCCGCGCAGTATCGATTTTTATTGGGTGGAGGCCGCAGTGTGTAAACATTAACTGGCGGCCAGTCTGCAGGGAAAGGACTTAAACATAAAAACACCATAAGGCTAAAAAGGAGGTTGCTTGAATGCCCTGCACGGTGATTAACAAATGATGTGTTCGTGCTGTATGCTCCCACTGACTGGATGCCATTTGTGTTGCTTATTTTCACATGAATAGGTTAAGGTTTCCCATATGCTAAAGCTTCTCTCACCTTACTATCACCAGGTGTTGCCAGGTGATGTATTAGTAAAAACACTGCATCTGCTTCATCTTTCCTTTATAACCTCCCAAGCAGAGCATGTCTGGGTGCAGGTGTCCAGCTAATACTGCTGGAATATTCACAGATGTGTCGTCCAGAAACTGAGAAGCTGCCAAATGCCCACAGCTTCTGTGCACGGTTCTAAAGCAGTAGTTCTTTTTAGTCTTTAAAAATTTGTATAATGGGGTCTGGATAGTACCTGTCCCTCGAGGTCGAAGGCCAGGCAGGCGATGCCGTGTGTGTGCACGTCCTTGAGGATGGACACAGTCTGCACAGTGTAGGAATCCCAAACACAGATGTAGGGCTCCTTGCCCACCTGTCCTGTGGCCACCAACACACGCTCCGGATGCAGAGCTAAACTGTACAGAGAGAGTGGAAGGGGAGAGAAAAACATCTGGTCAGCGTTGGCATCTTGCACACTTTTGAGTGTGTGTTTGTGTGCGAGCCAAGAGCAGATGAGGGATTCACCCTCCCAGGAGGAAACCACTGGGATGAGATGAACACATTAAGTCAGTGATGGCTCAGAATATGGAAGCAGAGGGGCAGCTTGACGCGGTGACATGGTTCAGTTAACTCAGTCATGCTAAAACACACACACGTGTGCACGCATGCACGCACACACTTCATGAATGCCTACAGGGCGTTCATGGAACATAAGAGCAGCATGGGTGAATCTGAATTTCATTTTTCTCCAGTTTGTTCATTTTAACCAGAAGCCTTTGAACTTTTCGTCGCCCCTTTCACCTTTTGTATTTCATCTGGGTGTTCCTTGCATCACCAGCGTATGTTTGTCACACTGTTACATAATGTCCCCCACCTCCCCCAGCCCTCCACACTCGTAGCTCCACCACCTACAAGCATTCCCACTCCACAGCTGAGCAACTGCCTGCTGTACAGAGCTGTCACTACCCCAGTCACGTCCCAGGCAGGCCTGAATGATTCACCGGGTGATTCTTCCTCTTGCCATGTACTGGCCTATATATTTCATGCAGCGACGGAGCTCCCTCCATTGCAATCAGACTGCCTGTTCTGCCAACTGCTCTCCAGAATTTCTAATCCCGGTGCGTATTGAGACAGCAGGAAAGAGAGGCTTCGGTCGGTCAGCATCAACCTGCTGAGTCAAAGCAGCTCATCATGACAAACGTGGCCCTCCTCCACCTTGACTCCTCTCCAAGTTTTCAGAGCTAATCTTTCTGTCCGACTTGTGACACAGATCATCTTGCATTTGTAACAAGTTGTCACCAAGGACACCAAAAATCTTGTCTGGTGAAAACATCTCTGAAAAAAGATGAGGTGGGTGAGATGTAACAGGCCTGATCTTTGTCCTTCTCTCAATGCCCCCCGTTGTCCCCCATCAGCTCTGCCTCCCCCTCCCCCAGATTCTTTGTTGAACTGCTCACCAACCTGGCACAATTTCTCAACTTACTTTATATGAATTATATAATCAGATCAAAGCAGCTAAAAATAGCATGCAGAGGAAGAGAAATGACTGGAACACCTTGAAATGCAGACAGACAACGCAGAGAGAACTGCTCGAAAGCAGGTACAGCACAGCAAATCTGTCTGGTTTGACACTGGAGTGACGCAAAACATGAAGGCTGAAGAATCAAATCCCCAACTGCAGGAGGCAATGATGCTTTTTTTGGAGACTTACTTGTATGTGAGTTTGCATTGACATATCTGTCAGCTGAAAAGCTTGCTAAATGCCATCACTAATGACTTAGCCGGCAGCGCATTGCCACGGCTCTCCTGTTTGATATAGGCTCCGGCTGTGTGATGCGACTATGTCCCATCTGCCGAGTGCTGTAGTGCAAAACTGGCTAAATACTGCAGCAATTACCATGTCTGTTTTCATTTAGATATGAGGCAAATACACAGCCCGGAGAGCAGATTAATCATGGTGAAGACGCTTTGATACGGCAAAGGAGGAGCTGAAGGTCGACTATGGGAGTAGAAGGGCACACGATATGCTCTTACCCACTGCAACATAAATGTTTTCTCCTCTTCATCTTGAGTGAATTATAATTTATTCAAATCTTTTTTGACTCATATCTGGAGACAGTTATAAATGGGAAAGAATTGCCTCGTGATATGTGAGCCAAGGGGACAATTTTGATTCACGTTCTCAAGCAGTCGTTTCCTTTGTCTGATTTTGCCTACGTGGATTGAAAGGAAACACAGGATTAGCACATTTCTGAAGGTCTATACAGTAAAGGGGATATTTCCTAGGACTCTACAAAGTGTTTTACCTTGGCTGCTGATCAAACCCCATCTGAATTACCCACCCATACACCAGGCGCTTAAAACTAAAAGAAATAGAAAAGCAAAAATGAAAGAAAGCCGTGGTCGAGTACAGTGGTGCTCGATGAGATCGTCAGTGGGGCAGAAAAGAGGATGGAGGAAAAGTGGGCGACATAGGCAACGACCCTGGACTGGTTTCTGGCCATAGAGGGAAAAAGGCTTTTCACCTAAAGAAAAAACGTGCACCTGAGCATGTTGGAACTTTACATCAATTTCAGTGCGGACATCTTTTGTTGAAACAATGAATTAATAAATGAATTGATTAAATATTCAAGCAGCCAGTTAAGTCGTTTATCAAGGACATGTTTACACATTCATCTGCATAAAACATTTATAACACCAACACAAGATAACCGATATCTGTCAGATGATATTTCTTTCAATCTCAGAGACAACTATGCTGAATCATGCCATCGCGCTAAGTAACTGTACTGAACTCTGGAGGATCCTAATTGGGGAAGACAGATCTGCTCTTTAGGGACCAAGCTGCCTTTCACGGAGTGGCCTGGTAGCTTTACTAGCAGTGATGATGGAGACCTCAGACCCCAGCATCTCACTGACACTCTGCACAGAGCACCTGGGAATGTGTGTAAAGGTAAGACACAAAATGAAGCAGTTTATCATCATAAATGATTGAGTACAGTAGAGTAAAATGTGATTGTCTACTGAGACCAAAGTTAGGAGCAAAGTAAGCAAATGGGCCGCATCCTTCGGAGGCTGCGTTCGAAGAGCGACTGCAGCACAGCGATGCAAGGCTTTCCCATTTTGCATCAAGCTACTTTGAGCAGCTGCACTTATACTGCAACTCAGCCACCCCCTTTTTAAATATGTCAGGCTTCCACTGAATCAAATAGCTGAAAACATTCCCAAACATCCTCTTTATACACCAGTATATTTGTTTCATGTACTAGGCTTCAATTTGTCCAAGATACTTGAATATTCCATATATTAAAGCACACTACAAAGACTGTACAGAACATGGTTGTGAGTTTTGCACTTTTTAAAAAAAAAACTTTAGCTTGCACATGAATATGCACACAGTTCACCGAGCACCAGGTGAATCATGTATTCACTGCATCTTTCAAAGCTTACTGAAACAAGATCTGCCCTCAGACTTGTATCTATAACCCATACCTGTGGCCGTGGTCCATCATGAAGTTAACAAGACGTTGTAACATGAGACAGCCTTTTATTCCTGTGTCAGTGACACTCTGTCATTAACTCTCACTCCCTATCATAACAACGAATATGAATCAGCTGAGACTCTGGTGCAGAAAAAATAAACAGGTATGTTTTTTTATGTATGCAGGTTATTTTCCATGTTATTTCAATGCATCCATGTGCATGTGAATGCCAGCATTTCTGAAAGAAATAGAGATTAAGCTTTGTAGTATGGACACACTCCTGCAGGTTCTTAGCAGTGGCCTTTTCAGACTGGAATAAATGCAGTAAATAGTATTTTAATTACAGGTTATTGACATTCTCCTCAATCTATTCTGTTGTTAGCAATTGGCCGTGTACATTCCTCAAAAAGGCTAGGGTGGCTAGACTATCGTGTATCCTGTCATGCACAGGTTAGCCATTCATTCGTGTGACAAACTGCCTATCAGCACCTCCATGTCCGTCAGACTGGGAGACCAGTTGTCTGATCTGAAATCTGCTGCGAGGGTGAAACAAAACCAAGAAACGACAAAACGAGGCGAGCAATGAACTTGTGCTGAAAAACAACAATTTAGGATGTGTCCTGTAGCTCATAGACAAGATAGAGCATCAAACTAAAGAGACAGAAAAAAAGATAGAATCAGGGTAAAAAAAAACAGAAAGAGAGGGATTTGAATTGCATATTTCTATCTGAGGGGGCTGCATCTATTCCATGAGTTAGTGCAACGTGAGAGCGGTCCAACAGTTATTCAGCACTGATTCAGCTGAGGAGTGCTCCTGGTGGTGCCATAGCAGTCTCAAGTCTTAGGAAGTGTTCATGAGAGATCTGCATAGCTTGAAAAATAAAACAATTGTACAAACAAAGATGTACAGATTATGCAATTGCATTTACCAATACATTACCCTTTGCACATCCCTTAGTTTTGCAAATACATGTTGCATTTTTGTGCATCAGATATCACAAACTACGGTTCAATGAGTCAGTGACTCCTCCAGCCACAGGGCAGCGGAGGGTTAGCGTCTCTATTGTCTCCATTAATAATGGAGCAGGAGCCCAGCTGACTGCCGACACAGAATATAATGCTAGCCATCTCCAGGCCAACCTACACATAACATGTCAACACGAGCGCTGGAGCGTTGGACACGGGTTGCTGTTTGTGTGGCAGCAGTTTGAAAAGGCAGGATCATCATTACATTTGTGATGCAACTCTATGGTTACTTTTCTACGTTTGAGCAAAGAAAGGGGTTCGTCTGGCCGTGTAGTGATGAGTTCCTCTTACAATCCACGGATTCTTTTGAGGACAGCTATAGTCAAGTGCATTTTTTCAGCTCTGCGCTTTACTGCTCCTGTTGTCATGGAAAGATGAGACGTGCAGGCTGCCAACAACCACCAAAAGAAGAAAAATATTATTGATTTTGATGTGATATTTCACAGAAAATCCAACTAGTTTGATTACCAATTAATCATTAAGTCATTTAATGAACAAAAATGCCACATATATTTTATATTCCCTATTTTATGGATTATATAATGATTGATTCAGATTCGATCAATAACTCTAACATGAACCAGGAGAGATGACATGAGGTGTGGCAGCAGAGCAACGTTTCATAGTGAGAGAGAAAGAGGGTGGGGGGGCTTTACTCTGGAGATCTGCTCCAACGCATCTGCCCTGCCGGAGTGTCCTTGAGCAAGACACTGAACCCCATTTAAAACCGATGGAGACATTACACCACGCAAGGTGACACCAGCACTTCCAATGACAGCACTTACAGGAACAGTATGTGTCATGGTGCTGTCCAAGGTGCTGATGGAATACAAACCATACGTGGTGTATTGTTTATAGGATGTGTGATATCACTACCTGATTATGTCGTCGTTGTGTCCCAGGTAAAATTTCTGCTTGTGCTCGCGCGTGTTGTACACAACTCCCACGCCGGCGACGAAGTAGACTATCTCCTTGGCGGCGGTGTAGTACAGGTTGTTGCGGCACTGGTGTCCCCGGTATCCGTACACCCACTCCAGTCTCAGGTGGCAGTTGGGAGCAGTCCTGTCAGCCATGTCCGCGCTTCCGTGTGTGTCTCTCTGTCGCTGTCACGCAGGCTCTCCAGTACAGTGGCATTCACCAAAAAAAAAGAAAAGAAGGATTTATTCAAACGCCCGTGTGTGTCCCATTAGTTCCTCCGGGTTTCCACCAGTCCAGGGAGAGCGCTGAAATTGGGCATTTTTTTTTCTGCGTGTCGTGTGAATTACCAGTCTCGCTGTGTGATCAAATGAAACCCCCCTTCTCTCTGCTTCACACACAGCTTTCTAAGATGTCGAGCTCATTGTAGAAATTTGACTGCACTCCTTCGGGCTCGCGGTCCTTCTCGGCTCGGGGTCACAGCTCCTGTCAAATCCTACAAAGATGGAGCTGCGCTCTTATCCCCGAGCACCGCCCACAAAGATGACGGACAAAGGCTGTCGTCCAATCAGATCATTTAACCGAGGAGAGAAGAAAAAAGAGGGAGTGGACAAACTCGTCCGGTCAAGACTAGTACAGTTATACAAGGATGACTTCAAATCATAAACAGCTTGATATGATTAGTTTATAATATTTTAATATTTTAACTTACACATAGACTCATATATAATAAATAAAATATAAATATAAGTTAAGTCCATATATTGCTTTCATTATTATTATTATTATTATTATTATTATTATTATTCTTACTATTATTTTAAAATATGTTTTATTTATGTTTCTATATGAACCCATATGATTTTCACTTAACTACTATTTTACACGCAAAACATTATGTTTCTCTCCATTCATGAAACAAGATAACACCAACAGCAACCTTGTGGAAGATGGAAGATTGAGTTTTTACACAAAACTAATCATAAATTATACTAATTATTACTAATTATTTTCCAATTAATTGAACATTATTAAAATATATCCGATTTTAAAAAAACATAAGAAAGAGATAAACTTATTTATTTTCCTTGAATTAATTATTACACAAATCCAAACTTTCCGAATCACTCCGTCTCTCCACTTTTTTATTCTTTATTCTTCATTATTGTATTTGGAAACTACACCGTGCTAATCAGTAGCGATCTGAGAAAGATACAATTTGATATATATCAATCATTGATTCTTGAAGTGCTATTTCTTTTCATTGATTTCAAGAATATTCATATCATATCATGTAATGTCTCTGCCAATTTTTGTATTTATTTATAGTTAACATTAGGTCTTTTTTTTCCTGTTTTAACCATTTGTTTCCAAAAATATTTGGACAGGAAAAAAAAACTTGTATTTGATTTATTCGGTATCAAAATTCAGTACATTTTTCATTTCATTCCGGAAACCACGTCAGTGAGGGACCGCCCCCTCCGCTGTTGCCGAGCGACAGAGGAAGCTTCGCCCTCGTCCCAGCTCTGCACGACAGTTTGCTAACCCGTCTCCCTGTACCCGATATTCTACCCCACCAAAGCGATGGAGGTGACGATGGACCCCTTGTTTCTGGCGTGGAGCTATTTGAGGAGGCGGAAACTGCAACAGTGTTCAGATATTTGCTCAAAAATACTACAAGACAGCCCGTACGACCAGGTACCGTGGAGGTTAGCCTGGCTAGCCTAGCATACTAGCGATTATTCACGAAGGGAAGCCTGCTAACTTTGCTAACACTAGCAACCTGTAGCAACCTGGTGCATAATCCCCATTAATCCTTGTGTTTTACCATAGTTTCGTTTGGTTAACGTTGAATTTACGGGTACACACTCTGACATTACCTTGCATTTACCATTTTACATTTGATTTCTTGTACCTCATGTATTTTCTATTCACATCTGTCTTCAACTGTCCTCTTTTTTCACTAACTCCCTGCATGCTGTCTTAAGGACTCCTCCTTGTTTATCTCAGAGGTAACTAGACTGCAGACGGTTCCTCTCTTGTTTCCCTCTGTCATCCTTTTGCATCCTTTGTCATGTGGATAGCTTAACATAAGTAAGTGACTGGAAGACGTGACACCCTAACCACAAACCCCTCCATTTAACATTGTGTGTGTGTGTGTGTGTGTCTTGTATAGGCTGCATGGAGCTTGAAAACCCGTGCTCTGACAGAGATGGTATACGTAGACGAGGTTGAGGTCGACCAGGAGGGCATTGCTGAGATGATGCTGGATGAGAGCTCTATTGCTCAAGTTGCCCGTAAGT
The DNA here is from genome assembly GCF_022379125.1 of Scophthalmus maximus. Classification (NCBI taxonomy): domain Eukaryota; kingdom Metazoa; phylum Chordata; class Actinopteri; order Pleuronectiformes; family Scophthalmidae; genus Scophthalmus; species Scophthalmus maximus. The sequence continues at coordinate 12,353,716 of NC_061529.1, forward strand.
TCAAACTCTTCTTCTCTGGCCTTTAAGGTTGAGAAAATTGATGCCCAATGGTTACAAGATTGATAATTACCTGATTTATTTTTCAAGGCCCTGGGACATCACTGAGGCTCCCTGGAACAAGTCAGGGTGGGGGGCCCACACCAGCTGTCAGGTACTGGCTGATTTAAATATTTCCTTGAAATTTTTGCTGTTGATAAGCTTTACAACAAAGTTTAAGATGCCTGATCAGATTTCTTTTCCCCCCTTTTTTTAATTGAAGGCCTATGACGCAGTCGGGGCGTCCCATCACAGGATTTGTGAGACCCAGCACACAGTCTGGGCGTCCTGGGACAATGGAGCAGGCCATCAAAACTCCACGCACTGCCAGCACTGCTCGGCCTGTCACTAGTGCTTCTGGTAGATTCATCCGTCTCGGAACAGTGAGTACACATGTCTAAAAAATATTCTATTTCATTTTCATATACGTTATTATTATTATCAATTGTAATATATACATCTTACTGGCCGTGAAGAAAACCTGTATCATATTGCTTGACATGTTATTTCACTGTTTCTCCAGGCTTCAATGCTAACCAATCCAGATGGACCATTTATTAACTTGTCAAGACTAAATCTCGCCAAGTATTCCAAAAAGCCCAACATGTCAAGGGTAAGACAGACTGTGACGTGCAAAGAAAATGATAAAAATCCTTGCTTTTTTCTCACATGTGGAGTAAAAATCATTTCCTTCCTCAGACGCTGTTTGAGTTCATCTTCCATCATGAAAATGATGTGAAAAATGTAAGTGTGTGTTGCATGAAGTCGAAGCATAAAGATTGTTTGGTTTTCATGTCATCGTCATGCAACAGAGATATTTCTTCCACAGGCTCTAGATTTGGCTGCACAAGCCACTGAACATGCTCAGTTCAAAGACTGGTGGTGGAAAGTTCAGCTGGGAAAATGTTACTACAGGCAAGTAAACGTCCAAATTGTTTGAGCTCAGCATTTACGACATTTGTAAAAGTCGTCTTCTTAGCGTTTGACATCTCTGACCTTTGCAGGCTCGGTTTGTATCGAGAAGCAGAAAAACAGTTTCGATCAGCTCTCAACCACCAAGAAGTGGTGGATACGTTTCTTTACCTGGCAAAGGTAACAGCAATAAGTCACGTTACCAAGGAAAATATTCCTTCTTACTAAATTTCTGAGCCAAAAGTTTGGTGATAAATTTAAAAGAAAAAACGTGTGTGTGTGTGTGTGTGTGTGTGTGTGTGTATGTATGTGTGTTTTCCATCAGGTTTACCAGCGCCTTGATCAACCAATCACAGCACTCAACCTTTTCAAGCAAGGCCTGGACCACTTCCCTGGTGAGGTCACCCTCTTAACAGGAATCGCTCGGATTCATGAGGTACAGTATGGACGCCGTGGTCATTATCATAGATTCCCCTTACTCCACTGTCAAGATACAACTGCCAACAGCAAAAAATAAATATAGTGTGATATTGACACAGGAGATGAACAACATTTCATCAGCCACGGAGTACTACAAAGATGTCCTGAAGCAGGACAACACTCACGTGGAGGCTATCGCCTGTATAGGCAGCAATCACTTCTATACCGACCAGCCAGAGATCGCCCTACGGTTCTACAGGTCAGACTAACATCTCTGTATTATTTATGTAGTGCATTGTTACATTATGGGTAATGAGGAGTTATAGCCCATCTGTGATTCAATGTGCCTCCTTCTTTGTTAGGCGGCTGCTCCAGATGGGGGTGTATAACTGCCAGCTGTACAACAACCTGGGCCTGTGCTGCTTCTATGCCCAACAGTACGACATGACTCTGTCCTCGTTTGAGAGGGCCCTGACCCTGGCGAACAATGATGAGGAGCAGGCCGATGTTTGGTACAACATCGGACATGTGGGTGTGGTGAGTTAGCAATACCCAAAAATATAAAATATAGTAATATTAAAATCCCAGAATGTCTGACAATTGTATGTAACTCTTCGTCACATAGCTGCTGTCAGACCTGCACTGAAGTGCAGACATTTTCCTGAACTTCTCTGGAAGGGCTGTATGTGAGACACAAATCTCAAAAAATTTTTGCTCTGGACATTTTCCAGAAGAACTTATCCTGCCAGCCCCCCTTGTAACATTCCTGCTGCATTCTTCATAAGTGGGCCGCAAACTTGTTCATGCCTGAAAACAGCTTCTAATTTACAGTTTAAATAAACTAAATATTGACTGTTATCACAACAAGCTCACAGCACTCAAATCAAAGCTGGTACAAAGCGTGTGCATGTGTGTGTGTGTGTGTTCTATGTTTACAGGGAATAGGGGACTTGACACTGGCCTACCAGTGTTTTAAACTGGCTTTGGCATTTAATAATGACCATGCTGAGGCCTACAACAACTTGGCTGTGCTGGAGCTGCGCAAAGGTCGTATTGAACAGGTGAAGTCATAGCTTTTAGTCGTAAAATGCTTTCATCCCCTCTGATAAAATATGAGGTATGACAACTAATGCTAGTGCTACTACTCAAAATATACCTGTGGTTCTTTTTATAATCTGCCCTAAAAGTCTGATTTCAACAGTGCATCATACCATAAAGGCTGTTTATGTACACACTCCAGTAAATCACAAAACCGCTATAGACTTAGAACTGAACCTAAAATGTCTAACTGCGCTAATAAGATAGCAAAATGATGTACAGTACTGGCTGTAATTCAAGCCAGATCTCTGCCGTCTGTCAAGTGATGTAAATGTGTCATCTGGCATAGAGGAGATGGAGGTGAGCTCTGCAATGAGACATTTTAGCATGTTTTCATGTCCAACATATAACATGGGAAGAAAGGGGAAGTTAAGTTTTAATGAAATGTTGTGCTGTTGACAGTAAAACTGATTGTCTCATCTCTGATCCAGTCTAAAGCCTTCCTCCAGACTGCTGCATCACTAGCCCCTCACATGTACGAGCCACACTTCAATCTCTCCATTCTCTCTGAAAAGGTAATCATGTCTATGTATTCATCTGAACAGCAACACTTTTAAAGAGATGATAAACAGTGTTATGTAGTTGCCTATGTGATATTTTTCTGTCTGTGTCCAGATTGGAGACCTGCAGAGCAGCTACACCGCAGCCCAAAAATCAGAGGATGCGTTTCCCGAGCACGTTGACACTCAGCAGCTTCTCAAGCAACTTCGGCAGCACTTTGCAGTGCTGTGAGCTCAGGAAGAGAGGTTTGACCTGAGTGGTGTTGCTATGAAAGATCTGAGAGTCTGCTTCAAAACACAAAGTTATTAAGATGCTAAAAGTTTGGCATGTTAGACAGAAATGGAAATCAACAAAATGGGTATTAGTGTTTGGATATTGTTTATTTATTAAACTGTGCATACAAACCAGATATTGTAACTTATACCTATAGGACAGTTTTTCCCCCATTAGAGATGTTGCACATTTTCAGATTTAAATTTGGATTTGATTGACCTCGTTGTAGCACATTTGTTAATTTGATCAACAAGCTGTTTATACCAACAACGGTGTATCTTGGGAAATCCTTTTAACAGCAGCGTGTGAAAAGTCCATGATCACAGCCATTTGGGAATTGCTAGAACCAAACTGCCCTATTGGTCCGGTGGTTTGAATCACATCTGTGGCATTAAAGAGCTTTTACATGCTGCTCTGCATGATTTCTACCACGTATCAAGCGTCATATGACTTGTAGGATTGTAAACTTCATGTGAAGATGGATTTTTTTTCCGAATAAAATTGTAAACTAGTGCACAGGTCTTTATATAAGTGATATATGTGTACATAGTAAAGGTAAAGATTTTATTTAATACAAGGAAATAAGTAGCTTACATTTTATAGCTAATTTTCGTAACTCAGATGTATTTTTCATATTTGAACCTTCCTTGTTGTTTTGTTGTCTCAACAAATATTGACAAGACAATAAAAAGAACAATCCAGAAGACGTGTTAAACTCTCTAATGTGCAGTTAATTGTTGTTGTTTTTTACAACAATGAAACTACAGTTAAACCTTTGTAAAAATGACTTTAACTTGCAGACCTTGGTTCCATTTCACAAACCCATTTCAGGTTGTAATTGCATGGAGCGTCATTCCAGGCCTTGAAGGGATTGCTTCTGGGATACGTAGCTGCACAGTCCTCATTATCGTAGTTGTTGGGCTCGCCATCGTTCCAGTACCTGAAACAAAGATAGTTTACTTTGTTGAGCCATGGTATTTACTCTATGGCTTTTATATTTAAACAAAGTCTTAATTATTTATTCATTTTGAATAATCATACGTTACAAATGGATGATAACTACAAATGTGTTAATGTGATATCAACACTGACAAGTCCTACAATGACAATATTCAACTCGTACCCCTCAGTCAGTCTTTCTCCATTCAGCCATTTCCAAATCCCCTCCTCCTCCGCATCTCTCAGTCCGATCCAGAAGCCACTCTGGCTTATTTCTCTCATGGGTTCACGATAATTATTTATCAATTCATTGATAGCCAGCTGACGACACCGGAAATAAACACAAAAAAGCATACACACGTAAATTAATTTTGTTGTGTGCCATGTAACACAGGCTTGATTTACTCCTCAAATAAGAAATATAAAGTTTTATGAAAGTGTATTACAAATGGATTTGAAATGCAGGTTTTGTCCAGAGATATCAATTTGGTGACAAAAAGTCGCATCTTACGTTTTTCTCTGTGCTGTCTATCACCGCCAAGTCGCCTCCCCGCCTCTTACAGAAGTGTCGGGCTTCGTTCCATGACCTGCGTGAGAGGTCTTCAGAGAAAGCGAAGTAGTAGCACACCGAGTTCATTAAAGTCCATCCGGGCAAACAGTGTTTGCAACCCTCCTCTGAAAATGGCAACACGGTGTGTTGTTTAGGTCACAATAATTAGGTACTTAATACTTCCATAACACAAAGAAATACATCATGTTTTTAAAAAGCTCTCACTTATCATTGGTAAGTGGGATTTCAACGTTGCAAATTCCAATTGAATTTTGTCAATCTGCTTCTCGTAGTCTTTGGATCTTCTCTTCTGATGGTCCAGCTCCCACTTGGTGCGCTGCTGCTCACTGGTTTCTCTGTCCAACTGCTTCTTGACCTCATCCCTGCTCTGGATCGCAGAGTTGTAACTAGCCTGAAGTTTGACAACCTCACCGTTGATGTCCGTTATTGTTCGGTATCCATCAGTGAGTTGGCTGTCTGTGGGTGGTGAAGACATAGAACAGTAAGCTTTTTTTGAAAACATTATCAACGTCTGTTTATTCTCTTTTCAGCACACATATATCCACCTGCTGTACAGTTTAAATTTAAAAAAGGATCGTAGGGGAGTAGATGCAAAACAAGTAAATTGAATTTTTTTTTTAATACAAAAACCTTATTGGCACAGTTTCATAAATATATATTCACAATCATCAAACTTCATTCTCATCTCTTTAACCTTGATGTTGGTCTAGGATTCACTATTCACATTAAGTTATACAGGAAGTTTAATTTATAGTATTTTTCAATTCCCAAACTGCAGACTGTTCCCAACAACACATGTAATATAGAGTTTCTGCATTTCAAACAACATTCAAGTTGTACCCATTTTTAACTTCAAGCTTCAAACAAGCTCTAAGTGACCAGTATTTATTGAGCCTAACAACTGTTAGCAGACACTAAGCAACATTAGCATCCATTCGTATTTGTGTTTCCTCAATGAATGCCCTGCAAAAAAAGGCAAGCTAAAATAGAAGAAATAAACACAGAATTTCAAGAGAAAATTACTAAATACAAGTGATAATATTTGTCCATGCAACAAGGTCATTTCACTTGACAAGAAGTAATTTGGTTCATTCTAGAAAAAAAGTAGGCTCTGATAAATTCAAAGATAGAAAGTAAATAGCTTAAAAAAACAAGATCATTAATCTCATACTTCCAAATCTTAGATTTCAAATCTTGGCAAGCACAGAACAATTTGCAGTAATATAAAGAAAAAAATAGTCTCACTTGGGCTCATTCTGACATTTTCTGGAAATGTCACTGAGGGGCTGGCAGGAAAAGTTCTGTAAAATGTCTGGAGTTAAATTTTGCATTCTCTAATACAGCCCCTCCGGAAAAGTTGAGAGCCTTGAGCAAACGTATGAGAATACAGCAGGAAAATCTGCGGAATATTCCCTGCACCCTGCATGGGTGCGTCCGGTCCCCGTCAACTCCTGAGGGAAATATCTGTCTGTAAAATACTCCACCATGTTCACCAGCTGTCGTCCCTAACTGAATCTGGCTGCTGTTCAGTGCTGGGCAGGCAGCTTTTCCCACTAAAAATGTTCCTCCTGCTGCAGATTGAAACAAAGCAGATGAGAGGCGTTTTGTGGGTAAATATTGACTTACAATAGACTCCCAGGCCAATATCAAGGGCTAGAAGGATGACGGCGAGCACTGCCAGGCTCCCGGCTAGCAGCCTGTAATGATTCAGACGGGATTCAGGCCTCACCATGGACATGGACACTGTGCAGAGAAGTGGTGGATAGATATCAGAGTCAGACGCAGACAGCTCACAAAGGTGAAGAACTTAATAGACTGGAGGAAAACAAGGACACACAAGTCCAGTCATTTGTTTTCCAGCCGTATTTTTTCGGAACGCGACTCTAACATGAAACAAAAAACGGTTCTTGTTGATGAACACGGTAAATAATTCACTTTTCAATCGCCGTACCTTGTTGCTTCTCTTGGTTTGAGTAGGGAGGTTGCTCATCTGCGCCGGCGTCCTCTTCACAAATCAGTTTGTTAAATGTGCCACCAAACGATCCTGAATTTCCTCTGCCCTCCATTTTGACTGGAGAGATGAGCGCAGTCTGACGCGATTTCACTTCTTTCTTTTTTTCCCCCTGAGAGATTATTTGTCAGGACATTGCCCCCCGTGAGTAGGTGAGCGTTCAACATTACAAACAGAAATCAAGTTCAGTTGTTAAATATTTACAGGGAGTGCAGGTGATTTGAGCAGCTGTGCCATTTTCAGATCTCCAAAACAAAATGATTTCTAGACTACTCAGTTTATGAGACATTAATGTTTAGGTGTGACCTTTTGTTCCATTGTGTCAATGTGATTAATTTCACTCACCATGAATCAGCTCTTTTATTTTCTATAGTTTTACCTGTGGTTTTTCAGTTATATGGATTCCGTTTCGTTTGGGCAATAAAATAAATAAATGAATGAAATGACTGCTATGAGCCTTTAAAAAAGAATTGCATTTATATTTACATTTTACATTAAAAAAAATTAAAAGTTTATCTTCAATAGTTATTTTTAAATGTTTTTATGTTTTTTTAAATTGTTTTTTATTTATAGTAAAACATCGAGCCTCAATGACATTTCTTTGTCATAGGGGTTTGATAATGACATCTTAAGAATAATTGCAATTTAAAAAATATATGTCTATATTTTCTGATATATCAGTATCAGATTTCTTTTTACTCACCAATATCTGCAACCTTATCTACCTTACCGAAGTTAACCTTCACATCACATACAACATGGAATGCTAATGTATCAGTTTGTTTATTTTCATGATTTCACACACATGATCTTTTCTGTTATTGTGACTTCTGCTTAAGAGACTAGCTCCTTCTCACAAATCCAGTTCAACTGAAGGTCATGGCACTTTCCGGTGTACCAAGTCTTCAGGGTGTCGGGAAAATGATAGGATGCGGCACAGTGTCCGCTATGAAGTCCACTACGGTCAGGCTGTCCAGTTCTCCAGTACCTGGGATGAATCAAAATTATTCAGGGGAACGATTCAATTCCGCTGTATTTGTTAGTCGTGACGTTTGAAATTCAATCTGTGGCAGTAGTTTTAGCAGTCTGTGACACGCTTACATTGTTTCCACCTCAGTCACGTTGTTAACCCACACCCAGGCTCCTGGTATCCCTACATCAGTGAGGCCGATCCAGTAGCCATTCTGCCACCACAAACCGTGACTGCTGCTGCTGCTGCTGCTCGGTCTGTTTTCCTGCAAGAGTTGCTGTACGAACACGAATGCAGGAGGCGATACATTAAAGGTACATATAGATCTGTCACAGTCGTCTCTCCGCCTCGGTCCTCGGACTTTCCCTCCATTGTTTCATCCACACACCCGTTGTGTGGACTACTTGTATTACTACTAGTATTCTGCCGCCTGTTCCTGCCGGTTTGCCCATCCAGCCCATCGACCCATCAGCTGCTTCTTGTTGTGAGCCTGTCATTTTTTTTTTCACTGAAAGTTACTTCACTGTAATAGCTCTACTGTAAGTCTGACATGAAAAGTGTTTCCACATATTTTCGGTAAACCCTCGTGGGCTCAGATGGAAAAAAAAAAGGTTACCTACCTGCTCCTCCAAGTTATTGATCACAAGCAGGTCGCCCCCGTGACTAATACAGTCTGCTCTGCTATCTGGCCAGTTCTTCTTGGAATTGGACACACGGGGAGAAAAATAATAGCAGGAGGATTTCAGAAGAATCCATCCTGGCAGGCACCTGCCACAGTTTTCCTCTGTTTCAAAAAGAGATGGGAAAATGTCTTGTTGTAGGTGATTGTTTTGATATTCCGCAAAAATCCCGGGATACATACAATGCATAAACTTTACCATTTCAACCCTAACTTTTTTTTTTTCAAGGTCAGTTGGGCATCTGCCTTACCTAAAGAAGTTTTATTCGCCTTTAGATTTGTCCTTTCTGTCTGTAGAGTCTCAATCCGTCTCTGAAGGCCATCAGTGACAGTCTTCGTCTGCTTCAGCTGCATCTTCAGTTCCTGGTGGAAGGTCCGCTCCCTCGCTAAAGCTGCCTGGGTCTCCAGTTTTGCTCTGATGATATCATTGTGGTTGCTGAGATAGTTCACCTCAACGAGAAGGGGGGTTGCAGCTGAATTAGAAATCGGAAGATCTTTGGCTTTGGCACCTGAGGCACAAATGTGTGTGATAACAAACATAAAGAAGAACATTTGGGAAAACTTGTACAAAGTAAACAGCTTTTTTTCTTGTCTTTTTTACATGAATGTCCAACCTATTCCACCGCAGATCAGATGATATCACCACAAAGTTGATCATTAGTCTTAGGCCGAAGGTGCTATGGTAAAAATAACCCTTTTGATCCATCTCATGCTCGAACATTGACCTTGGTATTGCCAATATCATGGTAAGCTCAGCTGTCTATTATTTGACTTGATAAAGAATAAAATATAAGTTAAACGCAAAGCTATTAGTTATAGCCCTGTAGTATCATAGCATATATAAATTGCATTGCAATTGGGCTGAATTTGATCAATTAATATCCATTTGCTGCTTGAAAGTGAGTCATTCAGTGCATGTTGAAATGCACATTGAATTCCGGCCCCCCTGCAAAACAGCTGTGAAATGGCCACTGCATGTAGTACATACCTCCACAGCACAATAAACAATAGATTTAGATACTCGAGAAAAGAACATGAGAATGCAATTCATTTCTATGATTGGGAATACAATCTTGCACATGCATATGTTTTGGGTAATGCCAGTTCACTTCAGCCTGATTCAGATTTCACAGGGACTATACATCAGATTTAAGCAATTAGCAGTTTCTTGTGAACTCTCTGATACTTACAATAAATCCCAATGACAACAGCAGCTATCAGCAGAAGAGCATTCAGCAGGCCCAGACTCAGTACAACCAGTCGGTGGGTTGGAAACACAGATCCACCTCCCTTTGTAAACAGACCTTTAAAAATGTTCCTCTATATAAAAATCTTAATAATAAAAGTAGCCCCGAAGAGCAATATCACAGTGATGTTTTACCTTCTGATAAGTGACAGGCGATTGAATATATGATATCATAGTTTAAATCATGATGATATTAGTTTTAAAGCATAGAATGATTTCAGAGTATTAGTATTTTTTTGTATACATTTAAAATCTACTGAGTGTGCTAAGGTTACACATGGTCAGTTCCAGAGAACAGGGAGAGAGAAAAGAGCGACATGATGGTGTAAGAGAAGTCGGACATACACTTGGTCAGACGATTTGATTTTAAAGTGAGTTGTACCTTGTCCAAATGCTTGAAGGTGAGAGCGCCGATGCCCATCGGTTCTGCCTTGCTGAGAAAAATGTTGTTCAAGTGACATTTCCTCCTCGTGTTCTGACTGTGACTGTAAATCCTCCATTATACTGGTCAAAGTAGTGCCCATTGATCTGTTTGTCTCCAACTTGTACCAGTGATATGATCTGTGTGTGTGTGTGTGTGTGTGTGTGTGTGTGTGTGTGTGTGTGTGTGTATGTGTATGTGTGTGCGTGTGTGTGTGTGTGTGTGTGTGCGCGTGTGTTTGTGTGTTTGTGAGTGTGTGTGTGTGTGTGTTAGTGTGTGTGTGTGTGTGTGTGTATGTGTGTGAGCAGCAAAGTGGGAGGAGCAGCTGGTAGTTGAAGTATTCCTGTAATGATGCTCCAGGTGCTTTCCGACTAAATGAACCATCTGCTGTACATCAATGCCTCTTTCTAGTAAGTCATACTTTATGTTTATGTTTGAAATAAGATGGCCGCCCACACTGAGTTCGGTTCTGCCGGACATTTCTTCCTGTTAAAGGGGAGTTTTTTCTCTCCACGATCACCAAGTGCCTGCTCATTGTGGGAACTGTTGGGTTTCTCTATGATATTGTAGGGTCTCGACCTTTCTATGTTAAGTCCTTAAGATAATGTATGTTGTGATTTAAGTTGAGTAGAATTAAAAATATCCGTTGGCCAATACACTTTTCAAAGTTTTACAGGTCAGCAATAAGAGGTTTGTATCCTTTAAAGTTTTGGTTTGATTTAGTGGCATTGAGAGGTGAATTTGTGTATTGCAGCCAACTGAATACCTTTCCCCTGAACCTCCACTTTACAAGCATGTAATAGAGGTAACATTCAAATGGCCCACGAAAGGCCCTTATAGAGCCACTGTTTGGTTTGTCTGTTCGGGGCTACTGTAGAAAAATGGTAATACAACATGGCGGACATCTTGGAAGTGGACGTAGTCCTCATGTAGATATAAGGGACTCATTCTAAAGTACCCAAAACACAATGGTTCTTAGTTTCAGGTGATTATACAATGATGAAAACATATTATGAATATTATATTCCATTTTGTTGAATAGATCTTGATGGTGGATTGAAACTTAATCTACCAATATATCTTATGAAATACATTCTTAAACCCCTTTATTGTAAATTCATAAAGCATTCAAGCATTAATTACCCATTAAAATGCACCTCAGTTACACTGCAGTACATACACTAGTTGCCAAAATGCTTAAAGTTGTTTTTTATTACTTACTGAGATTTGTGTTATATTAACCTCCACATGTGGTCATAATGAAAGTGTAAGCACAGTTTCATGATGACCACAGGCACTGGACACGGACCCCAACCACCCACATGTGCCTTTCAACCACACAGCATGAATCAATTAGTTATTTTGACATGTTAACAGGACTTGAAGTGTCAGATACAATCTGACAAAAACATTCAAACAATTTCATAATCATGTAACATTTTTGAAATAACATTACTCCAAATTTTGAAAATGGAAATGACCCTAATAATAAACCTCATGGCCATGGCCCCCCATTGGTTCAAGGTCCCTGGTCACATGCCCACTTTGCCCCGTGCAATAATCTGTCATTATGCAAAGCACTGATTTGGTAAAGTCTCTGTTCTTCATCACAGAAATTTTTCAAGATGAAGGTGGAGTCAACTTGTAATGCAGACATGTAAGCTTTTAAGCCAGTGCAGTGAATATACACTTTTAATTTATAGAAGTTGGTGCTTTTTCACAAATCAATTTCTTTTTCAGCCCACATCCCACACTGCTCCAAGCCTCGAAGAAGTTTTCTCTGGGATACACAGCTGCACAGGGCTCCCTGTCCCCGCTGGAATCATTTGGCTCGCCATCATTCCAGTACCTGGAAATAACCATAGGTTAGTCTACATCCACCTACAAAGTGCCCTATCTTACTTGATGCTTTGCTAGATTTCAAACAATCGCAGTTGTCTTTTAAAGGGAATGTGAGAGGGCATTCTGATTGGTATATTGCATGTTAGGCCAAAAAATACACCATGAATAATTACCAGACCACGCACAACCCTTTTGAACAATGTGCCTGGCACAGCAACCTTTGTATCGATTGTTAAACTAGGAAAAGAAAATTAATGTCACATAGATTACGAATGCAACCAGCAAGATTACAGAGAGGAACTACATTCTATTTAGATGAATTTATAATTCCTCTGCATGCTTTTTGTTTTCTCAATGTTCTAGTGGCCAATCATGTCTGTTCATGTCACATCTGTATAACAACAACTTGAAAACAGTTGTGTGATGTTACAGATGTTTTATGCATTTTTACAGCGCAAAATGTATTCGATCCCTACCCTTCGACCAGGGCCGTTCCATCCAACCATTTCCAACTCTCTTCCTCGGGAAAATATCTCAGTCCAATCCAGAAGCCATCAGTGGATGCAGAGTTGGCATTATTAGTCAGCAAGACATTTATGGTCGAGTTCTAACAAATAAGAAAATATAGACAACAATCTAAATGAATACATTTTCTTCATTTTTATATTTGCAAAGAAATAATGACTAACCTCTTTGTCTTTGCTGTCTATGACCACAAGATCACCACCATGCATCTGGCAGTACTCTCTGGCCTTCTGCCAGGTTCTTGATCCAGCAAAGTTCGAGAAAGCGAAGAAATAGCACACTGAGTTAATGCTAAACCATCCCGGTGGACAGTGTCTGCAGCCATCATCTGTTGCCAAAGAAAATAACATATAAACGGAATATAAAATGACACGAAAACAGACTATATCAAAACCTCTTCAATATGTTGTATTATATATTATAAGAGCAAAAAAAAAAAAGGCTTACTAATCATTGGTAAGCGGGATTTCATTGATGCAATGCTTTGTGTCAATTGATCAATCTGTGCTACGTTTTTATCCTGTCTTTTTGTCTGGTGTTGAAGCTCCCAGTTGGTCAATGTCTGACGACTCATCTCACTGTCCAGCTGCTTCTTGGCTCCCTTCATGGTCTCGATCGCGGTCTTGTAGGTATCTTGGAGTTTGTTCATCTCATTTTCAATGTGTTCTGTATCGTCAATTGTGAGGTGGTTATCTGTGAGTTTGTTGTCTGTAAGTGTTGAAGAGAGAAATTGTTAAACAGTGCATCTCTCTCTCTCTCTCTCGTTTTTCTCCCTGATGGAGAAACTCAGCTAAAGCTAAACTATTCACGACAGATTCATTCACTCCAAAATTGAATATCCGATAAATGTCAAGGGCTAATAGGTCAAGCATGGGCACGAGAACAGTGCATCAGGTCTCTAGATATGTTTGATTTTAATAAAATATGTGAAATCTAAAAGCTTTTTAAAAACAATTTTCAAATATTTTCAATTTTTCAAATATTTCTGTACACCACTTCATCAAAGGTAGATGATGGTGTTCGTTAGATGATCGATAGGAAACTACTTGCCAATTATATAGATAATTTACATAATTTCTCAAGCAAACGTGTCAAACAGTCTCTGTTGATGTTAATGTAAAACAAAACAAGCAATGAGCAGATATTGGCTCAGGCTAAAGCAGCTATGATTATTTGATTAATCGATTAGTCCACCAACAGTAATTTATTTAGTAACTATTTTGACAAGGTTTTCATGCAAAAAATATTTGCTTCTCAAATTTGAGAATCTGCTTACAATTACTATAAATGTAATCTTTTGACATCTGACATCAGTTTGATCTCTTGGAAATTGCGATGGTATAAAATATAAGTGATTAATTGATGAATCAAGGGGACATTCACAAACACGGACTTACAGTGGACCCCCAGGCTGATATCAACTATCAGTAGAACAGCAGCGAGAAGGGCTAGGCTCACGACAACCAGCCGGCTGTGTCTTCCAGATGCCACATTGAACATAGACACTAGATAAAGATAATAATTCAATTTCATGAATCCAGAAGCTATATAAATCTGTGCTAACAATACATCATTATCAAAATGGTACATAGTCTAGATATTTTACATTTCAACCTATTTAAACAGGATTATATTTGTCACAATGTCAAAGAATCACGTGGAATCAGAAACCTCTCCATGAAAGTGCATTGTGTGAATATTAACTTTCTCTACCTTGTTGCCTGTTTTGGTTAGAGTTGGGGTGAGAAAGATACTGCTCGTTGTCCTCCAAGTCCTCTTGATAAATCAGTGTGTTGAGTCCACCATCAGAATTGCAACCAGAGTTTTCGTTTATCTCCATACTTCACTGTTTAGGTGAGATCAGTCAGAGAGAGCGTTTGTCAGGACGTTGCTTTGTGTCGACACCACCAGTAGCTACCAAATTGCTGAGCTCATCAACAATAAATCAATGTACAAATCTGATGTTTTGCAAAAGAGAACTGAAACTAGATCCAGAATGATGATTCCTTGTGAATAATCCAAGGCCAAAAGGCCATTTATTGTCAAGTGTCCCAGTATCTTAATCCATCTTTAAGAACGTCATTAATTCAATGCATACTTTGCTTACATGATGCTTATTTCTTAATCATATTACCACAAATCCAACCTGCCGCTGCAGTATCGCTACATTTCATGAGTTAGTACAGTTTTCACTTGCAGATTTGCTGTGATGTATGAGTTTCTATGTAAGAAATATGACATCAGGTTAAAGGCCGTACAGCAGTTAGTTGAGTGAGTGTGAACTTGGGGAAGTTTGAAAGTTTTGGTCTAAAAACCCCAATTGAAAGAGGGGCCACTTCTGTCTCATGGGCAAAGTTAGGGTATTAAAAGTTTGACACGAACCAGAAAATCGATTTATCGGTTGGCCAAGAATTTCAAAATGAGCCTATGAGAAGGCTCATATCGGCTGAGATATCAGTGTCAGAAATCTTTAACTTTCGATATCAGCATCGGCCCCAAAAAATCCATATCGGTCAGGCTCTACTTTAAAGTTTTGCCGCAGACTGGATCACACAAGAGACTCAAACACCCCTAACCTCTTTTACCACCCAGATGTGAATCATGCAGATGGATGATAGCCACAAAAAACAATAAAGTTATACTTATAGTGAGTTAGTTCGCAAGGAACAAATGCAATTTCTTTTGATACATGTAAAACCAGAGTGAAACTTGATGTGTAATGGGAAACTTCTCAGAAGAGGGAAATGAAACTGCCAAGTGTCATATTCACAGTTAACCCCAATAACAACTGCAGCTATCAGCCACAGCAACAAATCTGGCCCATAGTAGAATCAGTCGGTTGTTTAGAAAGGTGGATCCACCTGTGATTACATGACTCAGCAAAAATGCAACAATAATGTCGACTGGTAAGAGCCACAAAAGTACAGTCAAGTGCTCAAAACAAACTGCAGATGTTGAAAGAGGCTTCTGCCCGCCACAAACCATAGGGCAAATAATCATGAAGATGGATGGAGATAACAGCTGCCATTGCAACTAACATCTGCAAAGACATGATCCCAATTTACATGATCGAGAAACTAATGTGTCCTTACTTACGCAAACACTGACCCACATTACAAACCCAAAATGTAATGTAATAAGAAAAAGGCCTTTCCATGCACTCATTTTATATAAACAATTTATTCACTGAATTTACAGAAACTGTTGTTGAGTATACAGTATGTTGCCCTGCTTTTGTACTTTAGTATCCGAATATTTTGCTCTCCTTCTTATATACAGTAGCGATTTATGGTAAAAGTAACTTTATTGGGATGTAAAATGCCAAGAAACATAACACACATCTTATAGCAATTGCATTTAAGACAGTTCCAATCATATTCTTTTGTTATCTAATTGATCAGAACTTCAGGAGTGTATAGAGAGTTTATTTTGATGGCATTTCACATATCCAGTGTAGCTTATGTTTTTGACATTGTCCATCAAACCAGGTCTTCCAGGGATTAGATGAACTATAAATCACAATCCCACAATCCTCTCCATTGCCTCCACTGTTGTTTGGTTCCCCATCCATCCAGTACCTTGAGAAAATGTAAAAAAAAAGTTTTATCAATAATATCATAAAATAATATAACATTAACAGTGTAATTCTGGAGCTCTCACCTTTGTTCCACTTCAGTGACATTATTAATCCAGACCCATGTCCCCTCTGTCAGTGTGTCAGTGATCCCGATCCAGGATCCCTTTGTCCATTGATGACCGTCACCCATAAAGTTTCTAACGATGTTACTCACAAATTCCTGTGTAAAAAAAAAAGTTTGATGTCTTTAGAAGGGCCCAAAGGTAAAATTAAAATATTCTTTACAATCTCTCTTCCATGTTTGTTTACAGCCCACCTGCTCCCCCGGGTTATCAATCACAACCAGGTCGGCTCCACGACTAATACAGTCTGCTCTGCTATCCAGCCAGTTCTTCTGGACCGTATTGGCTTCAAAGTATGAAAAGAAATAGCAGGAGGAGTTGAGAAGAGTCCACCTAGGGAGGCATCTGCCACAGGTTCCCTCTGGCAGAAACAGAACATTTCTGGTCAGTCTTGGTGTTTTTCAGTTATTCAGTATTAACATATGAAGCCTGTTTACAACTCCGTCTCACCCAAAGCTGATACATTGGACTGCAGTTTTGTCTTTTCCGCTTGCAGTGCCACAAGCTGTCTCTGATAACCGTCACTGCGGTTCTTCTGCTGCTCTATTTGGACCTTTAGTTGTGCGTGCTTATTGAGGGCACTCTCTAACGCCCTCTTGGCCTCCTCCGCAGCCTCCATCACATCACTGTGGTTGCTACGGAGATAGCTCAACTCATTGATGAGTTGTGTTGCAGCTGAGTGGGAAGCCTGAGGGGAACCCTCTTTGACTTTGGCACCTGAAGAGGTTAAAACGCAGTGTTTGGAAGAGAAAGACAGCTGCCTTAAAACTGTGTGTAGTGGTGTACGCAAAAATCTCTTTTTACTGTATAACCGTTTTGTTAAGAAGTATGTGGAAATGTATTTTTTCATTGGGAGAAAGATATACAAAAATGTTTAAGAGTGACCGTCAAAATGTGATTCCAATGCTGGCTAAAAATCACAGAGGAGCGTAAAAATAGTACTGTTTCAAAACCTCTGACACACCTAATGACTTCTGTGTAAAAGCATATTGAAATTATTTGTGCAAATGTTTTCATATAATAATCGTGTTCTGCACTATAGATATAATAGCTTGAGACACTTGTTTTTTTCTTTATGTATTCTTCTGTGTACATGATACTCTGTGAATTCACTTTGTAAATCTGGACAGATATTGCGGAATAAAACCTCAGATATCACCTTTGAATCTTTAGCTGAAAACTGCATAAAAATAAACCAACACACACCAAGGCCTTCCTATAACATGTGTTTCAAGGCCTGGAATTTTTAAATGGCACTCATTCTGGTATAAATGTAAAATTAGCATTAAACCTAATGTACTGTATAAAGGGTCAGTCGCTCTTTGTTATTCACAATTCCATCGAAGAATTGAACTTTTCGTCAACTGTCATGCTCACAGTTAATCCCAATAACAACAGCAGCAATCAGCAAAACAGCATTCAACAGTCCCAGGCCCAGAATAATCAATCGGTTGTTAGGAAACATGGATCCACCTGTGATGAAAGGATGCAAGAAAATGTTTTGATTGTTTATGGTTGAAGCTCCTAACAAATCTCAAAAAATGTTTCCTCCTCTGTGTTATCTAGACATGGAATTACTATACAAAAAAAAAATTATAGCAGTACAGAAGTTTAAAACTATTAATTTTGATTTCATGTATAAATTGAAAAGAAAAAATACGTCAGAACAATTCAATAGCAAGACGACTTTCCACAAACAAAGTCTTGGCTCCCCAGTGTATAATCCACAGAAAATCTGAATATTCTGACTAATCTGAACTGTAAATGATACCGCTACATACACAGTGGTTTCTACAGAATATTATAACAGGCTATAGAAAATGTGACTTTAAAGCTACCATCACTCACTCATCATAAAAATGATAGCAAAATATCCAGAGTAAAAAAAAAAAAAGGACAAAAACTGGTAAACAGTAAGAAACGTGAAAGATACTGCAGAACATTTCAAAGTCATACCTTGTTCAAATTTTTCATACGTTATGCGGAAATGTTTGCCTGCCCAGTCATTAGCCTGTCTCGGTAGGTTCTCCATGACTGCAGTGCTGCGAGTACTGCCCATCCGTCCACACACTGCTGCTTTTATATCCACAAGAAGCACAGCCGGTTTGAATGTGAGCTCTTCCTTTGTATTAGCGGGCTTGCTTGCATTACTTTTGACATATAATTGGACGATAATGCAACACGTTTATATAAATCCAGGTGGGGATACTTGAGCTAAACTTGAGAATATGTGATGAAAGTATATGAATATTAAAAGAAAACCTGAGTATGTGGATTTGCATTAGTATTTTTTGGCCAAACAATTTCCACGCCCATTATTATTCAGCACTCCTCTGTTCCAATGCATTGGAGGAGATATTACATACTCTTGGCTTCAGGAGATTTTATGGGATTTTTCGGGAAAAATAAAACTCCCAGCAGACTGCGTTTGCAATTCATATTATATACAGTCTGCCCGTGCCTCATGCGAGTGAGCTGCATGAAGCACCCCTATGCTTCATAACGGTGAATGTGTTTCTGCTGATGTCAAATATTTCAACATATTCACAAAGTATTTCACAGGATGTGTTTGACTGTAACCAAGATGTTACCCTGAACCACTGCTTCCCGATTCTTGGACATGTGAAGCAACGACAGTTCTTGGCACAGTCTCAAATCACACCCATGGTCGCTGGTGACCTCCCTTTTTATTCACATCAGCACTTTTGTGTTTGAGGACAACCTGTTGTAAGTTGTAATATATATGTATATGTAAATATTGTTATTATCATTATTTTTTTAAATTTATAAATTACCTCATGATACGCTGAAAGATAACCCTCAGGAATGTTCTCATGTCCTTGTTTAGTGCCTACCAGTACTGAGAAACAGAAAGCATTCTTTATTATGTATTTTTGAGATTGAGGTAGATACAGCTTTATGTAACGTGAAAAATATCTCCCCATTCCTTAATTATCACAGAAAATATTCTAACAAATCCATTGTGTGATTCTCTTTAAAGAAATTGGCTACACCTTGTGATGACTTGAGCGCATATTAAAGTAGGTGATACTTCAAATCATTGCTTTTGTGTCCACATTCACATACAACCGTGCATTACAAAATCTAATCTCTGTTGTTCATGTATAATCAATGTCTTTATTCATGAGAAAATAAACATACAAACAATATGTTTTGATCAGAAGGAAAATTGGTCGTTCATCTTTTCTCCTCATGGCTTGTTGGACACTCTGACATCCATTCCACAGCTAGCTGGGTCCCATTTCACACAACCATTCCCTGTTGCTTTGGCAAAATCCATCAAACCACGACCTCCTAGGGTTGTCTATGTTTACAATTGCTCCACAGTCCTCGCCTTGTGATCCATAGTTGTTGGGCTCCCCTTGTATCCAGTACCTAAAGTGAGACTCTAGTTACATATATCTTATTTTTCTGCTGTTGTTGGTAAGTAGCTGTCATATGCAGGTAATCAATAAAAAAGCAGGTAACCACCGACAATGTATTTGTTTGCGAGGTTCACGGTCATTCAGTGAGTGTTTAAAAGCTCCTACCCTCCGTCCAGCAGGGTCATGTTATTCACCCACACCCAGGTGCCCTCTGCTTGATGATCTGTAATGCCAATCCAAATTCCAGATTCCTTCCACCACTCTCGATGGCCAGAATTCATTTTTGGTAGGTGATCAAAGAGATTTACCTAAAAGCAAACCGAGGAACATGGCAAATGGTCTGTATTTATATCGGTCATTTCAAGTAGTATTGACCACCCATAGCGCTGCACAGTACAAGTCACATTCACCCATTTACACATCGCTTCTACTCAATATCTATCACGGCAATACAGAAGATCGCCATTTATAGTTTGGTATCATGCCCATAACCATCAATGTTCTGGTTAGTGAGTGAACCACTCTTTCTCCTGAGCCAACGCTTCCCACTAAGTGAAGTCTGAAATCTAACTTATCCAGTTTGTATCAGGCTACAGTGAGTGCAATATGAAAAATATGATTACCTGTGTAATACAGTGCAAATAAGTATAAGGTAGCCTAATACTTAGTGTTTTGTTTGATACTATTACTTTAAGTATATGTTGGTATTTTATTCAGAATGTACTTTGTTGTGGTCGGCGCTGTAGTAGACTGTATTGTATGTGTAACTGGCATTTTATCCAACACAGCTACATAAAGTACATACTCATGAAGTTGCATACACTCATGAAGTTATCATTAACATTAGGTCTGACACTGTCAATCTGAATTATACATTGTAAAAGCATGTTAGTACATTAAGATAAATAATTTCATACTATAATTTCATTCAAATCAAATTCCTTTATTATCCACCATTGTAAAAAAAATAATACTTTTGTATCTTTTTCAGGGTTGTGAAGGTTCCTTGAGAATTTTTATGCACAGTGTCCATAATAATATGAAGAATATCACCGCCTGTCACCATTTCCTCTCTGGTGCACAGCATACTGCACTCACCTGCTCTTCCAAGTTATCAATCACAACCAGGTCAGCCCCACGGCTCTTGCAGTCCTCTCTGCTGTCTGTCCAGGTCTTTAAGGAACCGGATTTAGAATGGAAGTAGCATGATGTGTTCAATAAAAACCACCCTGGGAGGCATCGTCCGCAGCTTTCCCCTGTTTTAAAAAAAGAAAACTTGTTAAAGTCGCAACATGAAGACAAGGTTAAACTCCGAAATGCAAAATTTTAATGCAAACGTCTCTCACTGATCTCAGAAGTCTCCGACAGTAGTATTGCTTTCTCCACATGTAGGGTCTCAAGCCGCGTCTGGAGGCTGTCACTGAGGGTCTTGTTCTGTTCCATCTGCAAGTTGAGTTGCTCATGGCTCCTGAGTTCCTTCTCTAATGCTTGTTCATACTCTTTTAGCGCTTTGATAACTTCGCTCCGAAGTATCTTGAGTTCCTTCTGCTCTAAGATGAGCGCCGGTGCTGATATTTGGTGGGGGCTGGATTCCTCATCGACTGTGCTACCTGTGATGAACAGAGATAGAAATGTAAATTTTTTTATAATTCCTATCACCTGGTACAGAAAGGGTAGTCAATGAGATCAGCTTGATAAGAGTCATCCTTGGATTGGTTCATGAATTGTTTCGTACTGTGCTCTAAAAAATTCGAAACTGATTCTAGTGGTAGATCATCATCAAACGTACTTACAGTAAATCCCAATGGCAACAGCTGTTGACAGCAGAATCGTGTTCAGCAATCCCAAACACACGATAACCAGCGGGTAGAGTGGAAGACTTCTGGACCCAAATCTGACCGTGTACACAGATCCTGAACAAACAGTCAGGTTGATGTCAGCGCAAAGTGAACAAAAATATCATAATGCAGTAGGTTTAGTAAGAGCATCATTAAAGATGTTTAGATAACAAAACCTCTGCTCCTCGGGTTGTGGTGGAATGATTTTCCATCCGTGCTCTCGTCTTCATATGAATTCATCTCTGGATATCCCATGGTCTATTACTCAGGAAACTCCCCCACCCCGCCAGCATGTCTCTTTTATCTGTGAGGCATGCTGCTCTGTCAATATTACGAAACGGTGTGTGATGCCCTGCTGCCCACAAACAAAAAGCAATCCTCATAAAGAGAGTAAAGTAAATTTACAATGTAAAAACTTATCAGGGTTGCAACCTCCCGAAATGGAAATAAGGAACGTGGGAGGTAGATGTTGGACTTAATACATATATATATATATATATATATGTGTATATATATTTGACCTTACAGTGAGAAGCTCCTACTACTGTGGATCTATATTTGATTATTACATAATGATCGCGTTGCCCCAAAAGACAGGTGCTACACCTGTTTGATACTTCAGTAGTAGACTTATTTAACATAACATAAAAATGCCAACATACTTGGTTGTGAGAGGATTCTATCCATACCAAACAGAATTAGATGAAAAAGAAAACAAACTACTATAGTTTCAGCCATTTTCCAGAACATGTGAAAACAGGCCCATGAGATAAGAAGAGCCAACACACAAACCTGAAACTGACGAGTTTTGTATGTTTGTGTACGTGCGTCATGCAATGATGCACTTTAACTTTACCTGATAAATAAAGGTGGACAGCTGTGTTTATGGTTCAGTTTTTTTTATTTATGTAGAGTCATTAAAATACGGGAAACATAGCTCAAGACAAGAAGGAGACCGGTACGTTTGAACGTTTCCGGGTTCGACAGCGGCGACAGGAACGGATGGGAGATTCTTTTCAGTGTTGTTGTTGTTGTTGTTGTTGCTTCAGTCGAGTGCCAGACGAGTGTGAAAACGAACTCAAACATCCGCTAAGTTGTGTATTTGTGACAGAGACTTACTCAAACAGTCATAGTGGAATAAAATTTCCATAACCGTTCAGTATCTTATCGTGTCCGACGCCGCTGTTCTCCTTTTCCTCATTAACATGGCGAGTCAAGCTAAACAAGCAACCACACGTTAGCGGAAATCCGCTCTCTTGGATTTCAGCGTAAAGTTCACCCTCGCACACTAACCTTCCAGGCGTTTTATTCTGAAAAACGTTAAAGTTGACCGAACGAGCTAATTGCTGCGGTGTCGCACTCGACACTTGTGCAACTACAGTAGTTGCACGCATTTCGCGCCGTTGTGTTTTCCTCTCGTGGCACAGTTATAAGAAGTTGCCGAGGCCTCCGCTTGGGCTCCTCTCCGGACCGGCCCGTCCGTCCCCGTCGACGCGGCGTGTGTGCGTGGTGTTTGTAGCGCTCTCGTAGAAGGGAGAGTCGTCGCCTGGGCCTGCTCGGGTTATTTCCATCACTGCCATTGGCCGACGAGTCCCGCACACAGACATGTCCCTGCTGGAGGACTACGAGCGACACTTCGACTCGCTCAACTCAGATCTGGGCGGCGGGTCCGTGGTCAGCGAGCGGTCGGCGTCGGGCACGTTCAACGGCGAGGAGGAGAAGCTGCACTACATTCCCATCCGGATCCTCGGGAGGGGGGCGTTCGGCGAGGCGACTCTGTACAGGCGCACGGAGGTGAGTCGGGCGGAAGCTCCAAGGAGAGGAGCAACACAAGTGCCCTTCATGGGAAAAAGCCTTGCACTCAGAAGTAATGCCGACATGCTCACCTTGACAACACCCTCGTGTGTGACGTGTGTCAGATCGTCGTCGCTGTGATTGACTGCACAGTGTGTGTCTGGCAAACTGAGTCGCCCCCTGTTCCCCTGTCTCCATACCCCTGTGAGAAACTCTTGAGTGTGGACAAGATACATGAGTTTCCCACGCCTTGCTGCTGGGGCGGGGTAACAGACCTTTTCATTCGACCCCCTCCCTCCAGAAAGTGGATTTTGAACTATTTATGTATTAGAAAAAGATGATGTGTTAGTGGGTCCTGATGTGACAGTAGAGAGACATATATGCGCGCTTGCTTCCCTGTCGGTACCCTATTGACTCTTCTTCCCGACAGGACAACTCTCTGGTGGTGTGGAAGGAGGTGGACCTGAACTCGCTGTCGGAGAGGGAGCGCAGAGATGTCATGAACGAGATCAGCATCCTCTCCATCCTGGAGCACAACAACATCATCGCCTACTTCAATCACTTTGTGGATAAGAACACTCTGCTCATCGAGTTGGAGTACTGCAATGGTAAGAAAACACACACAAAAGCATCCGCTCCGAAAGATGTGACGGGGATTAGTTTGAGTGCTCTGACATGAATGCTAAATGTCCTTGTCATCACAGGAGGGAATCTGTATGATCGAATCATCCAGCGGAAGGGGAAACTTTTCACTCAAGAGGTACGAGTGCAACCTAGCAGGCCATTTATTTTAAACAAAGCAGACTATTATATCCTAACATTTCACATTTTTTATCTGTAGGTGGTCATATGGTACCTGTACCAGATTGCCTCAGCGGTGGCCCACATTCACAAGGCTGGGGTGTTACACAGGTGAGACCTTCAGCCTGTTTTCATGTCATCCGGCAGGTCACGTGACTCTCTGTTGTTTTGTTTGCTAACGAGGACTTTTGGGATAATGGAGCCGTTCTGTTTCCCTCGCAGAGATATCAAAACTCTGAACATCTTCCTGACGAAGACTGACCTCATCAAGCTGGGCGACTATGGCCTCGCGAAGAAGCTGGGATCAGAGTTTTCCATGGCAGAGACTGTGAGTTGCCGTTTTCCTACCAACAGCTTAAATCCAGGAGGCTGACCAGTGGGTGAGGGGATCGATCCCCGCTCTCCCCAGTCCGCATGCCGAAGTGTCCCTGGGCGACACACTTAGTCCGAAAATGGCCTCCGATGGCTGTTTGTGAATGTGACAGAAAAAGTGCAGTAAATAGCAGCGCTGTATGAATGTGTATGTGAATGTATTTTATACTGTAAAAGCACTTTGAGTGGTAGATAAGACTAGAAAAGGCGCTGTATATACATACAGTCCATTTTATATTATTAAGTGATACAGTAAATCCAGAAAAAAACTCATGGTTTGAAATACTTTGAAACTGAGTTACTTTTGTTTAGTTCATAACAATCAACACAATGGGAGGTCAACAGTGAGTGTTTGTACAGTTAGTATTCTGTCATCATCTTGGCTGCTCTCACAGTGTTACAGTTGACCACATACTATATCAACCTGCGGATTTACTTTGCAAATACTCATTATTCGAGGTATAATGAGCACCACACAGTTTTATAGCATAGCTGCATCAGCTATAGATTCTTGTTTTAATAATCTTCCTTCTGTGCTTTTTTTTCTTCTTCCTCTGTAAATCCAGTGTGTGGGAACTCCATATTACATGTCACCTGAACTGTGCCAGGGAGCAAAGTACAATTTCAAATCAGACATCTGGGCCATGGGTTGTGTACTTTTTGAAGTCTTAACCCTCACAAGAACATTTGATGCGACGGTAGGTTTGCTACAAATAGGTTTTAATGACGGCCTTCAATCAGACAATTGGATTTATCTCCCCGAGACGAAATGAAGTCTGTTTGTGTCCGTACAGAACCCTCTGAACCTCTGTGTGAAAATAGTCCAGGGCAACTGGACAATGGATATGAACTCGGACGTGTATTCATCTGCATTGATGAAGCTGGTGTACGAGTGCCTCGATCAAGTGAGTGAGGGGAATGAGAACAGGAGTTTGTTTCTAACAGAAAGTATACTGCATGCTAATGAAAAAGTTGGCTTCTGTGAAGGATGTCGGTGATACGTTGTTATCGTTTTTTCCGTCTCTCACAGGACCCTGCAAATAGGCCGACGTGTGAGCAGATTCTGGACCAGCCGTTCATTTCTTGCCGCAGAAAGTAAGTTAGTTGAAAGAAAGAAGAAAAATATTGGATGCAATAAATATAGTATGAGTATTGTCAAAACACCCATGACAACTTCTTTCTTTGTCAGGGAGCTTGAAGAGCGAGTTGCCCTTCTAAATTCAGCCATGAAGAAACCTAAGTAAGTTGTTAACACTTTTTAAAAAATATTCCCCACTATAAAACCCTTTCTCTGTCACTCAAGTATGAATTTGTAGTATACATCTGATTTGTTGTCCTGGTCGTACCATAGGTTGAGTACGGCGAGCGAAAGCCCCGTTGCTGTGGTGACCACGCGCTCAAGGGAGGTGTACTTTTGGGGGGGAGGGAAGTTCACCCCCCAGAAGATGGACATGTTTAAAGGAGGCAGCAGTGCCCAACATGTGTGTGCAGGAGAGAGTCACTTTGCAGTGGTGACGGTGGAAAAGGAGCTGTACACCTGGGCCGTGAGTATACATCAGTCTCTTTGTGCGTCACTACAAAGGTGCTTTCAGACATGCACTGAAGTCCGGACATTTTCCAGAAATTTTCCAGTGGGGCTAAATAAGAGAAAACGCACACGTCTGCAAATGTTGCTCCGGACATTTTCCGGAACTTTTCCTGCTGGCACCCCAGTAAAATTTCAGGAAAATGCCTGTGAGCCCATGTGAGAATACAGCAGGAAAATGTATGGGGAAAAAAGAGCTAGTTGGCATGTTGATGACTGTAAACAAAAACACTGCATTCTGCAGCGGAATTATCGTCATGTCCTGCCTCCTGCATGCTCTGCCCAGACACCACAGAATGTTGTGAAAATGTTCCTGTTGGTCTGAACGTGACTGACTCGGACAATCTCCTGCTGCATTAGTCCCGGGCCCAATTGTCCGCACATTTTCCGGAGGTCATGTCTGAAAAACAGCTCTAGGAACTTTCTCAACTTTTTGCTCAGAATGTCCAAGGCGGAGCCAAGATGGTGGGCCAGCTGGGGCATGGAGACCAGGCCTCATGTCGGCAGCCGAAGAGGGTGGATAAGCTCCAGGGGAAGGCTATCCTACAGGTGGCATGTGGGGCGGACTTCACTGCCTGTGTCACCGGTGAGTGAAGAAAGCTTCCTGCGAAAATAGGAATTTGAGGGGAGGTTTAAAAAAAAAACAAAAAAAACTCTACATAGTCACATTTACCTCTTTTCTGCTGTTTTTACAGATGAGTACCAGATGTACATGTTTGGGTCAGACTATTATGGCTGCATCGGAGTGGAGGGAGAGCTGGGAATTGAGATCTTGGAGCCAGTGCTTTTGGAGTTTTTTGAGGAGCGGCCAGTCCGTCAGGTTTCGTGCGGGGACAACCATGTGGTGGTCCTGACTCAGAACGGGGAAGTCTTCTCCTGGGGCTGTGGAGAGTATGGTGAGCAGTGTTGTTGTATGTCCGGATGTTCTGAACCTCTGCCGGTCTGTTTTTGCTGTTCAAACTGTAGCCAGCAGGTGGAGACAGTGGCCAATTATGGTCATGTGAAGTGTTCCTTGTCAAGATTGTTCTATTTTCCCGCTGCAGGGCGTCTCGGCCTCGAGTGCGAGGATGACTTCTCTTCCCCGATGCAGGTGAGTAACACTTTATTCTGCAATGAGCCTCATTGGAGCCAGCGAGGAACAAAATATGATAAAATAATCTCGTTACTTTCAAAAGTACTGTCTGTTTTCTGGTTCTCCCAGGTAGAGCTTCCTAAAGGTGCCATCATCTCCTCAGTGTCATGTGGTAGCGATGGAACCTTTTACTTGACAGAAACTGGCAAAGTCCTAGCGTGTGGAAACAATGAATACAACAAGCTGGGTCTGAACCAGGGAATCTCCGGTCTCAAAAACCACCCTGGGGAGGTACTGGGTTGTACTTAACAGACTGTATTCATTTAGAGACTTTGGGAGATGCACGTGTGTTCATATGTTGGTTTTCCTTACACCACAATAGGGTTACCAGGGGATCCCATACACCACCACACTGACCTTGGTAAAGCAGCTGTCGCGGTTCACGATCCAGGTCATAGTTCCAGGGAAGACCCACACCGCTGCAATAGATGGTACTGTGATAAAAGGCCGATATTTCTCTTGCTAGTAAAAAAAAATTGTCACCAGTTCAAAGAAATGCCATCTCATAGGCTTTCTGGCTTTACAGAACGTGGTCGTCTGATGACCTTCGGTTGCAACAAGTATGGTCAGCTGGGCGTGAAGGACTTTAAGAAGCACCAGGGCGTCCAAGTGCTCGTTGGACCCTTTGGGGGGAAGATAGTGACCAAAGTGTCGTGTGGAGATGGATTCACCATCGCAGCCACTGAGGGTGAGAACACGTACAGTTCTGGACCCTATGTGTGTACAGTCAGGTCCATAAGTGTTTGGACAGTGACACAATTTTTCTGATTTTGCTTTATACACAACAACAATGGATTTGAAATTAAACAATCAAGATGGTCAAGAATTTGGTTACTATTTTAATTTGAACAGACTGCTGCAAACTTGGGTTTTGTGTTTATCAATTTTTGTGTGTGTGTGTGTGTTGTTTTTTTTTGCAGACAATCAAATCTTTGCATGGGGGAATGCAGGAAATGGGCGACTCGGGATGCCCCCCGATAAGGGATTTGGTTCGGAGGTTTGCCCTGCCATGCCAAGGCCCATCTTTGGTTCCCTCCATCATGTACCAGACCTCTCTTGCCGTGGCTGGCACACCATTATCATAATGGGTCAGTAATCAGAACCTGCACAGTATAATGGGGCAAGCAGCCAGCTGTCTAATAACAAATATGTTTTCTCCTTTGCAGAGAAAGTGCTCAACTCCAAGACTATTCGCTCCAACAGCAGTGGACTATCAGTTGGTACTTGTAAATGCTTTTCTTTAGTCACTGATTTGTGTATTCATTTTCTTTGTCTGAAGAGCAAGTCTTCATTTTCAAGTCTGCATTTTGTGTGTGTGTGTGTGTGTTATCATTGTGTGTATAAAGGACTGGGCCAGGAGGCATCTACGTCCACAGTGGATCTGGACATGGAGCCTGTTTCAGAGACTGAGGGTCGTGACAGAGGTCTTGGGGGAACAATGGAGGACAATACAGAGGAATGCTTCATGGAGACCCCGATGATGTCGATGACCAATCAGACTGGGGACAGCTCCTGCCCTCTGTGGCTTAGAAAGGTTTGTCGTCATAAATCATTTGATGGAAAGATCCTAATGGAGACTCACAGTTCTCTAATTCAGTGCGGTTCTCGTCCAACAGGAGCTCGAGGACGCAGAGTTCATCCCGATCCCGGAAGGCTCTGAGCTGTCCACTCCTGACCAGCTCTCTTCTGTCTCTGAGAACGTCACTCTGCCTTATGAGGATCTGAAGGAGCTGAAGGCTGCTGCAGCAGCTGTCAGCACTAAGAAAGACCTCTCGGTAATGCCAATACAGCTTACATATTAATTATGCACTCCAAATTCAAACTTTTAAATTTCACAACGTGGCTGTCCGTATCCACTCTCGACTTCCTCCTCTCCACTCGTCTCCACAGACTAAACGAATGGGCTGTGATAACATCAATGGACTGGAGGCGACGCGCGTCTACACAAAAGGAGAATCGAGCGCATGCTGCAATGCCGGCAGCGAGGTCACACAGGTAACAGGTCTACACAGTGCAAATCATGAACCAATGAGCACATCCCAGTGTCCCAGTATTTTAACCAAACAGTTTAATTTGCAGCTGCGAGAGACGGTCGCTCATCAAGAGACCAGGATCCAGATGCTTGAGAAGCAGGTGAGACCTTTTTTTCTTTTCTTTTGTACCATCCCACTTCAGAGCCAACTTTGTTCCTTGCGCACAAGTAACAGCAGAACCCGTAATTCTTGCCGCCTACAGGTCAATGAGCAGCAGAAGGAGAATGAGAGGCTCTGGGCGGCGATCAACTGTTCAGCTCTACGGGATGCAGGGCGCGACAATAATGGCAACCATCACTCCGATCGTATGCCCGGGGATGTCGGGGGAAGGGGAGGTGGATTCTCAAACCACGGGAGCAGATCCGCAGGGGCCAGTGTGTGAGCCTCCGCCCACAGGTGGTGTCCAGATTATGGGAGCAGTGTCACAACTCACACCGCATACTGAAATAAGAAGCTGGTTAGGTGGGAAGTGGGAGGGTCGGTCAGAGGTGCAGTACACGGAGCATCCTCATGTCCGCTCACAATGGTTACATTACAGTTTACATTGTTTGGCAGAGCGCTTAGGTTGCATGATTACATTTTACTGCGTATGTAATACTGCGTAACACCCTTGCACACTCTCACATGCACACTTGTGTTCACCCGGGTGCAGTGATCTAGCTAGTTTCTCCACAGACTGAAATGTTGGCTGGATTCAACATGAATGCATTGGACCGTGACAAGCGCGAGAGACAATCTGGTCATAGTGTTGCTCGGCAATATGAATGGTAAATCGATGTGTCGGCGGTATAACTATTGACTTTTAGCGATGTCAGCACTGAGGCGTCAGTCCTTATTGAGTCCGACATTCGTATTGATCACGTAAAGGGCGAGACCAGCTCATGCAAATAGGAAACAATCTCCTAATGCATCCAAAGTAAAGGTCTTCTTTTTTTGTTAGCTGTTCAGCCTTGCAGCCAGTATGTTGTTGTCCATACTTGGCCTTTTAATGTGAAAACATACCTTCTTTAATATCACTTAGCTGGTAATTAGTTTAATTTCATCTGAAAGTGCCAACAGCATAGCCTCTAAAACGGTCATATTCATCAGACTATTAGCTATTGCAAACATATTCTCGTTATCTAATGCAAATAAATACTTAAAAATTTTTTTGCCTGTTTTATTGTCTTACAAAGAGAATTTGTGTGAAACACGAAACTACTGATTAATTTTTTTTTAACAAGTAGGTTTTCTTATTTCCGTCTTTGTCTCTTGAATTGCCGTTGGTTGGCCTTTCTTCTTTATGTATGAACACGTGGAAAACATGGGTCTTTAAGCAATTGTTAAACAGCTGACCTTGAAGCTCTTACGTTGTTGTTGTTGTCTTTTTTCTTATTGCATTTTTTTAAAACATTTTTTCTGTTTTTGGTACTTCCTGAAATGTGTTGGAGGGAAAAAAAGAATAATTTGCGGATGCAAATATATTTTTTTGTTTGTTTGAGATCTGTTGGTTTTGTTTATTGTGTGTGTGTGTGTTACAACAAATATATGTGTAAAAACCTTTTATCATAATTAACTGACAAGCTAGTAACTTGCGGACAGATAACCATCTGTAAAATGCTATGTTAAATACAGACAGTACCTTACATGCTATTGAAACCAAAGTTAAAGCAAATATGACTTAGCCATGCCTTAGGTGATTTTTTTTGACAGCATTTAATATGAGGTTTACTCCCCCCAACAGTTTTCCAAGTATTGTGGACATGTAACTGTTATATAAAGAAAGACTCTTTGGTCACAGTGTTGCTTCCTGCTTTCTGTAAAAGCCATAAATAAAACAGCTGTCTTTTGGTATGTGTATATTGTCAATATTTCCCACAATATATGCTATAATATACTGTAACTATTGCTACTTACTGATAAAAACATGTAAAGAGCCACAATAATCTGAAAAAATAAAACAACAATTAATGAAATTAGTCAGAGAAAGACACTAACATCGACCATTTTGTTTATTTTGAAATCCTTTTATTTAATTTTCCTGACATGCATCTACTCGTCACAACAACTATCACATCAATCAACACCACAATGACAGGACACACTAATTCCTATTCACAGATTTATATATATATATATAATATCAAAAAATTTGCATAAATTACTAAAAAGTTATCGCCATGAGATGAATGCCGTCTGATCAGGGTGTATTAATTAATGACCTTATCAAGCCTATCTGCAAGAATCTTATAATCACTGGAGAGCAGGCTCACAGGTCGATATGCTTTGCACCTGAGAGAAGCTTTGCCGTTTTAATGAAGAACTGGGATTATAACTAACAAAGTTTATAAACTTTGATGGGAAAGCCACCAGGCCCTGGATCCTTACCACTTCTCATTTGTGCGCCTGCCTGTTCAATTTCTTTTATCGATGTAGGCCGATCCCTTGGACCATTTCGGCAGCGAGGTTCCAGCTGGGGGTCGACTCTGCTGCACGCGCTTTGTTTTTGCCTCGTCGGTTTGCCTTTGTTTCTTTTTCTGGAAAACCTGAGCAAAAGACAATCAAATGCCTACTGCATGAAAGACAGCATGCTCTCACTTATAAATGTTTAACTGAGCATTAAATTCCTAAAAATGTGGGGATAAGAAAAAACAAAATATGATGCAACTACTGGGAACTTGATTGTCCTTGTGCAGGTAAAAATGTAATTCACTCACCTCTGGAGTCTTGCTCCTGCTGTGGGTTTTCAGGAACTCCTCCATGGCAGATCCTTTGGTCCTATTTGCATAAGAGTTGAAGACTTGACGCTGTTTTTGCTCAAGTTTTTGACAGACTTGCATGTGCTTCTCCAGCCTTTCACTTGCAAATCTCCTGTTGCAGATTCTGCACGGGAGGAGCTGGAGGCTGGCGTCTGCGATGTCCTCGAGCCCCAGCTGCTCCTTCTGGACTCCGCCGGAGTGAGAAGGACTAGAAATTGGTGGGAGAGACGATTCCCTCTGTGTTTTACGTTCCGCACCTCCGTGGTTTTCTGTTGCAAGTCTGTCAGTAGTTTTGTGTTGACTTATTTGTGGGATGTCTTGTGCATCGTACATGTCCTTGCATGTTCTTTCCATATGTTTCTTTTCTTTTGTCACGTCTATTGATGTCTTATATTGTTCTCTTTCTTTTCCTTTCTCTATTCCATCCTGTGGCCTCAAAGCTGCTTCTCCCCAAACGCGATGATCCCTTTCATACCCTTTTCGTCTGGCATGCTCTTTGACGTTCTCCCATCTTGACGTGTTCAGCTCTCCACTCACTCTTTGCTTGCCGACAGTGATTTTATGAGTTCCTTTAATCAAATTTCCTTTGGACTGGGGAAGCCCTGCATATTCTCTCTCACTTCTATTCCACCTGGCCTCGTCTTCTTCATGCGTATCCCTCATTCTGTCCTCATCCCACTGATTTAGCCTCTTCCCAAGTTGTTTGACATCCTCTTGCCTTATTTCTTGAATCAACAGTTCTCTGCTTCTCACTGCTTCTCTCCTGTGCAGCTCAGACGGCCCAGGTTTAGTCCTAGCTTCTCCCCTCTCTGGTTGTCCCCTGCCTCCCCTCTCCTCCCTCTTCATCTCATCATTACCTGCAGCAGCCTCAACAGTATCCCTCCTGATCTTTTGTCTTATTTTGTCCTCAACCCTGCACAGCTTCTCCTGCAGCTTCAGTTCTTTTGCGTGAATTGCTTGGACGATCTGCAGTTCTCCACTGCACAGTCTATGTAGGTCTTTCCTTCGATGCTGGGATCCTGCGGTCTCTCTGGTCCCATCTAAATGAGGTCCCTGGGGCAAAAAATAGCCTCTTGGTTGTTTTGTAATGGTCATTTTTTCAAGATCATAAAGATCAGGTGAGTATTGTGCCCTGTGGTTGAAGATTCTTCTGTGGATAACGGGCTTGTTTGGAAATGGGCAGTCTACTCTATCTACTCTCCTCATAGGTGCAACACCATGTTGTGCTTGAGTATCGTTGCTTTGTCTTGGACCTCTTATGTTGTGCTGCCTTTGAGGACTGAGTCTTCTTCTTGTGTATGTACTCATGACTTCATCTGTTATACAAGATCGTGTCTTTGAGGTTGACCTATTGTCACCTGTTTGCAAAATAACGCGGAGCCCTCCACATCACCGCTGACGAGTGTTTTAGTTCCCACTTCTATAGGAGCAAAAAGAAGAGAAAAATATAGCAAGATTAAAAGAAAATGGGTGACATTTGTGTGGTATCTCACGTGCACAACTGTTTGTGAGAACAGGTGTCCCAAACCAGTAACACAAGCAAGTCAGTCACACTAATCAGTCTTCAGGTTGGAGCAAATGCAGAAAAAAAGCAGCCGAGTAAGATGAAAACTTATCCCTTTATTCTTGGCCTTGGAAACAAAACCAAAAAAGATCTTTGCGTCCACATACTGGCTAATCCTGAAGCTTTTGGCAGAAGAATAACGCTGTCTTTATTAGCTAACTAATAAGCAGCTGAGGTTTGGTGATGACGACGTGTCAACAGCCCCAGAGCATGAGAGTAAGTTGACCATGAGCGGACACATTGTTTTGTGATCAGCCGGTTTAAAAGTTAAAAAATGAACTGTCACGCTCGACTTTAAAGCCAATGTGGACGAGAGGTCTCGTCATTACTCTCAGAGTAATGGAGCCCTTTTAATACCTGCAGTTTCATGACATGAAAGTTTTTTTTGTCAAGTCTACACTCATCTCATTCCACGAGCAGCAATCATTTAAAAAGAGCACGCAGTGAGAAACCTCAGCAACACAATACTTTCACAAAAGACCAAGACCTCTCATGTTTTCTTTGGATACAAAATGGAAGACATTCATGTCAGGAAATATCGAGCTGCTTTCTACTTACCAGTGTACGCTCTCAATTTGTGACTGTGATTCTAAAATCCCTCGAATCAAAAGCTGACTGGCCTTGTTGTGTGCCGTCTGAATGAGATGAAAAGTCCTTGTCACGATCCCGTTGAACAGCAAACACGAGTTTGTTTGTCTGAAAATCGGTGTCACTGCTCCTTCCAACGTTTACACTCGTTGCCTAGAAACCAAGCGTCTCTCGGGGGTGCTCTCTGATTGGTCGCTTAAGGTTAAACCTCACTTCCGGGGGCAGAGTGAGTCCCGTATGTTTCCAGAAGGAGGTTTGTCTCAGCTGCCCGGTCACTGTACAGCGTCCCGACGATATCCAGGTGATTTTATCAACACACAGGAACAGCCGCTCTATTTTCATCCGGTCTGAGTGTGACGCTAAACCTGCTAATTATCTAGGCCGCAAGTGGTTTGGATCATGTTAGCATAGCTCGTAGCTGTGATGTAGCACCTGCACACATTCGAATACTGTCGCTCCCTTTCGCAGGTCCGACATGTCCGAAGGAGACCTGATGTCGGTGGATTATGAAATATTTGGCAGAGTTCAGGGTGTGTTTTTTCGGAAGTACACTCAAGTAAGTTCAGTTCAAAGTTAGGCATTACCTCCAATGTTTACATTCTCTAGCTTTTACACATGTATACGTTTTTCTTAGTGTTGTGCTACATGGATTCATGATTCAGTATCAAACAATATGTAAGTGATGTCGATGCTTATGGTGATATTTCATATTCATAGGGGAGAGACATTGTGTCATGATTTATGTGCTTCATTAGTAGGCTACGTTTTTAAGTATTTTAAAAAAGAATCACTTTAGGTTTTTTTATTATGATCACATGGCTTGTAAAACACCAGACATTTTTTGATGGTTAATAACAAATAATTGTGCAAACTAATGAGGAGATCATTGAACGCAGGAGCAGCAGAGGAACAGAAAGCGCAGCATCAACAAGTGTCCATGTGCTCGGAACATGATCTAATATTAAAGGGATCGATTTGTTTTTTCGTCAATGGACCCTATTGATGCTATCAGTGGTTAATAGAAGGCTTGGTATTGATAGTATTGATAATTTGGTGACTGGTCTGCCAACACCTTTAAATAATACTCATTGGTTTCTATCTGTTTCATTCTCCAGGCAGAGGGAAAGAAGCTTGGTCTGGTTGGATGGGTCCAAAACACGGGCACAGGAACTGTCCAGGGGCAGCTACAAGGGCCACGTAGCCGGGTGAAAGAAATGCAAGAATGGTTGAAATCCACTGGGAGCCCCAAGTCACACATAAGCAAGGCGGAGTTCAAGAATGAGAAGATGGTTGACAACTTAGAACACTCGTCTTTTAATGTAGTAAAATAACCCATAGATTGTGCCGGTAATATTAACTTTAAGTGGAGATGTGTTATTTATTTAGTGTTTTTATTGGTTGGAATGCAACCTCATATATTGAATTGAAAATATCTTAGGTCTCCTTGACATCTACAATACAAATAAATGGGGAAAAAAAAAAATTAATTGTTTGAATATTTATTTTAGTAACAGCAATGATGGGATATTTGCTGGGTTAAATTTTTGAAAGACTGCGCATCAGCTGTAACACAATAGTTTAACCTAGAAAAGAGCATTTAGAGGAAAACAATTGAGTGGTTATCAGAGGGGACCACATCATTTACAGCTGCGGTAACTATAGATCTTTTTTTGCAAACAAACTGGAGTCCATCCGCCGGTGTCTTCATCTGCTTTCGTAAAAAAGGAGTCTGAGGGGAGTCCGAAAGAACGCGTAAATACTCACCTGAATGCTGCTCCCCTCCTTTGGCAAGGACTCACCTATGCAAATACTTTTACAGAAATGCTGAGTCCTGATCAGTACAGCTTCTTGGCAGCTTATTTCTAAAAGACACTTGAGATGATCCCTGTCCGGGCACGGGATCACAATGAAACTGACCAAATACTTATGAATCCATATTTATAGACTATGAACTGGCAGGGGCAGTTAATAACATACCGAAACTGTGGCTGTCTCTTAAACACGTGAGATGACACTCTTCAAACAGTAGGTGGCGGTATGCAAATTAAAAGATGGATGTTTTTTCCAATGGCCAATAGAAGAAGAAGGAGAAGAGGAAGGAGGAAGTGTCCTCCGCAACAGAAGATGGCACTGTTAGCTTCCGGCGTCAGTCGCTACGGTCCTCTCTTGATGTTAAACGTTGACTGTAAACATTAGCTGAGTCTTGTTTTTAATCCATGGTTTTAGGTTTTGATTTTAAACTCGATTACTATTGTTATTTTGAATATGTCTCGGTTCAAATTCGTATTTTTGGGGGGTGAACTTAAGGAACTAGCTTGCGTTGAGCTAATGTTGCCGGACGTCAGGTTGCCAGTTTAGACAGTTGAGTGTCCATCTCATTACTGTGTAGTCGGGCAGGGCAGGTGAGAGACGGGGTGAAATAAACACCATGATAAAATATCTGCCCAAAGAAGTCCAGGGGAAACTTCGCTCCGGTGTCGCCGTCCCCTCCCTCCAGCAGTGCGTGGAGGAGCTCGTGCTGAACAGCGTCGACGCGGGGGCGACCTGTGTGGGGGTCCGGCTGGACATGGAGTCGCTCAGGGTCCAGGTGGTCGACAACGGTGCCGGGATGAGCGGCGAGGACATGCGGCGTGTGGGGAGCAGGTACCACACGAGCAAGTGCGGCTCCCTCGAGGACCTGGACAACCTCCGGTGGTACGGCTACCGGGGAGAAGCCTTGGCGAGTATAATGTCTCTGGCCACGCTCGTTGAAATATCCTCCCGGTCCAGGTCATCGGTGAAAACACACGTGAAAGTCTTCAAGAACGGCGAAGGCTCGGCGGTGATGGAGGCAGAGACCGCTCGGCCCTCGGCGGGGACC
Source organism: Scophthalmus maximus (assembly GCF_022379125.1). Classification (NCBI taxonomy): domain Eukaryota; kingdom Metazoa; phylum Chordata; class Actinopteri; order Pleuronectiformes; family Scophthalmidae; genus Scophthalmus; species Scophthalmus maximus. The sequence goes on from NC_061529.1 coordinate 12,390,550, forward strand.
ACCGTCGCCGTGTGCAACTTCTTCCACCGCATGCCGGTGCGCCGGATGCGGGTGGACGCCGTCCTGGAGGGCGAGAGGATCAGACACCGGGTGGAGGCGATCTCTCTGATGCACCCTTCTGTGTCCTTCACCCTGAAGAACGACTGCACGGGGGCCATGATGGTGCAGCTCGCCAAAGCCAAGAACACGTACCACCGGTTCGTGCAGATGCGCGGCACCGAGCGAGCGCAGAAACTGGGAGAGGTCGTGCACGCGCACGGGCAGTTTGAAGTGGCGGGTCACATTTGCAGAGAGGGCCACTACAACAGCAGCTTGCAGTTCCTGTACGTGAATGGCAGACTGCTGCTGAAAACACGGATACACAAGTTGTTGAACCTGCTGCTCCGAAGGCTGAACAGTTGGAATCAGAAGAGCGACAGTCCAGAGGGGCAGCCGCTGGCCAGGAGTCCAAAACACAAACGAGGCCAAGAGCTGCACGGGGTGTACATCATCAACATCAAGTGCTCATACTCCGAGTACGACATCTGTCTGGAGCCTGCCAAGACTCTGATAGAGTTCAAAGATTGGGATGGCGTTCTGCTCTGCACCGAGGAGGCGGTGAAGGCGTTCCTGAGAAGGGAGAATCTGCAGGCTGTGCTTTCTCAAGATGATTTGGACCGCGTGCCTCCCGAACTCTTTCGTCCTGACAACGCATCCCGAGAGGGGAACAAGGGCAGTCAGCCGACCGGCAGTGCTCCCACACTAGATCACGGTATTGTAATTAAACTGGCATCTGAGTCGGTTCATCGCGCGCTTAAAGACGACTGTGTTTCAGAGGATGGCGTTTGCCAGCAGTCTGGTCTGGTGGAGTGTCAAGAGGCCGGAGACGAGGCTGGAAATGTACCTGCCGCTGATTCGGAAGAGATACAAAGTGATCACTGTGTATACGAAGACTGTAGGGATGAGCCACGGTGTGCAGTCGCTCAACTGGAAGAAGAGGAGCAATCATTCAGTAAAGTAGAGGACGGTTCTCAGATTGTATGCAAGTCAAGTTCAGTCAGACAACCAGAGAGTGAAAAACTGCAACTTTCAAAAGAAACAGAAGAAATACAGTTAAACAATTATACCTCTACCAGCAATGTGACTTTACCGAACAGCATCACTGACCAAATCCAGCCTGACGTTAACGGTAATGAGCAATTAGTACCCGATTGTCAGGGTGCAGTAGGACATGGGCAGTCTTTGATAAGGAACAGAAAAATCAGTCTGTCTGATCCATTCATTCATCAGAGTCTGCAGACTCAGCAGCAAAATCTAGCACAGAAACGAGAGGAGAGATCCTTTGCATCCAAGTGCAAAATTTCACTTGTTGCAGGCCACGGCAGATGTTCTCAGAGACGTTGCAACGACTTGGCTTCTATCGTTCCCTCAAAGATCCCCAGAATTGAATTTTGTCAAAGGTTGTCGTGGAATGAGTCTGGATCTCTTGACAAGTTTCGAAGAATATTTGGTAAGTCTGATGAATTTAAATTATCCTCTCTGGAGACTCGTTTACAGAACAGTGCTAAACTCCCTGAGACAAACAGCCTCAGCTTGAACCCCCAGAATTTGTTGGTTTGCCAGAAAGATGGTGATGATACAGAGGCACAGAGGAACAATGAGACACAGATCAGTCTCCGAAGCCCACCAGCCCTCTCCGTTTTCACCAAGCTAAAACCAGCTTCGGGTCACGATGAAGGCAAAAGGTCTTTGGCAGCTAAACTCTGCCGTTTGAAACAACACGATCCAGTGGGTTTCACTGGGTCTGGGACTACCTCACAGAGTAACACCTGTCTCAGCAGTGGTAATGTTTTACGGGACCACAACGACGACAACAAGAATCCCTGCGACACTGCACCGAATCCTGAGCCGGTCTCAGGCTGCGACACAGTCCATCAATTGGTTGAGAAGCAAGAGGATACGTCGTCGGGTGACTGGCTTCATCACTACGATACATCTGTGGGAAAGACGGTCTACGTCAACAGAGTGACCGGGCTCAGCAAATATGACGACCCGTCGGAAGAAACACAAGTGCCATGTACGTCTGATGTCACCAATATGGCTGTTAGTGTCGTCTCTGAAACGGGTGAGTCAGAACAAGAATATCCTTCACTGTGATTGATTTAACGTAGAAAAAGTATTTGCCGTCTCTGCTCTCATGTGGATCAACTTCAGCCACTAGAAAGCTCACCTGTACTTCCGTGTTCGTGTAGGGATGGAGTACAGGTGTTACCCTTTTCAGGCGGATCTAGTTTTGCCCTTCCTGCCTAAATCCAGGACAGAGAGAGTGATTAGTTCAGGGCTTGATGACAGAAGTACTTCACAGATGGACCTGATTCTAGACTGTAAGGGCGCCAACCTACACAATGAACAGAATGAATAGCAGCTCGTTGTTTGTGTTTACGTGTGCTCTCGTCTGCCCTCACAGACGATGGTGGCGAAAGCTCCAATTCACTCTACTCATTGTACTCAAAGTGGAGTAATCCCGTGTTTGTCCGACCTCCTGCGGTAAATGATGTTTACTTTGTGTGAAAATGCCTCAGTGAGCTTATGGTTGTTTTGTTTTTTTATGGTTGTAATTCATTACCCACAGGTCGGTGTGGACATTTCAAGTGTGCAAGCTGATGGACTGGCTGTGAAGATCCATAACATCCTGTTTCCGTACCGCTTTTCCAAGGCCATGATTCAGTCAATGAAGGCACGCCTCTCTTTGGGTTTCATTGAAAAATTCTGACAGGAAGATCTCTGTAATTCTTCAACATTTTTGCCCTCGTTGATATATTGAAGTGCCTGCTTTTATTTACCTCACAGGTTATTCAACAAGTGGATAAGAAGTTTCTTGCGTGTCTTATCAATACGAGAGATGAGGAACCTGCAGCATTCACTGAAACTGAGGGTACAGACAGGAACTTCACTGTTTAGTCATCTGTTGTTTTACCCACATCGTGCATTTTTATATCTTTACGTCTTTATCTCAAAAAAACGCAGGAAATCTTCTGGTGCTGGTGGATCAACACGCTGCACACGAGAGAGTTCGTCTCGAAAATCTTGTTTCAGGTAAAAACAAAACAAGGCAATTATTAAGGATTACATGTTAGATTATGAACAATGTTGACGTGATGCTGGTCACATCTGTATGTGCTGTTACAGATTCCTACGAGGATGACCCGGACGCATCAGGAGAGAGACGTTTGCGTTCGTCAAACATTTTACCACCTCTTGAGATAAGTGTGACAGAAGGGGAGTCGAGGCTGCTCAGGTGAGTTTGTTCATTCACTCTACGTGTACAGTACAAAACCACGAGTGCCCGTAAAATTCGTTGACTGGCCTAATGGAAAAGTAATTTTGAGAAAATAGAGTTAATCAAATCAATACATCCGACACGTGAGTCGCTGTCAGAAGCCAGTCCATCAATCTTCAATCAGCATCTGTGTGTGTTATGTGTTGGTGAAGGTGTTTAGGATACTGAGATGTTTTTCAGAACCCGAAGATAAGGATTTTCGGGGGCGAATACCAATATTAGGGAGTAAAGGATTTACGAGAGCAATATGTATTCTTTAAAAAATGGCAACGATTCCCAAAATGTCATCATCAAACCCCCCCCAATCCCCCCACATATAACCAAGTATAAGTGTAATAAGGCTCCTATCGGCTGATATGATCAGCAAACCGATATGTCGGCAGGGCTCTGGTGGGTTTTTTTTTACTTTGGTGTGTTGTCATTGGTTGATGGATTTACTACTCATTCTGCAGTTTGCCTCAATCTGGTTAAACAGCCTGCTGTCCTGCTCTGTATAACAGCCGAGACGCCCAGCAGCAGATGTTGTCAATGAGGTTGAAGGATGGTAGCAGTTAAGATGACAGAAGAGGCTGGGTGCAGTGACGCAGCCCGATTTCAACCCTGTCTTGACTCAGGGCTGTTGCGTAGCTCTGCAGCTCACGTCAACAGTCAGTAGTGTCTTTACTCAAATGTTCATGTCGTGGTAGCCTGTAATAATAGTGTAAAATGCCTCAGTTAAATCTATTAAACTCAAGTAGACATGTTGCTTCTGTTGAATGTATTTTTCTTGTTCTGTGTTGTTAAAACATCGAGTCAGCTTTGTCTCTGGTGGGGAACTGCTCTCCTGGGTGGTCAGTTTGTGGGGCACAAGCAAGGTATATGGCAGATTTGGATCAGGATGTGACGGTTCTGCCAAAATCTATATTCACATTACTCTGTACGAGCCAAATATCACTTGTTGTTTTTCTTATAGTTCTTCATAGTGTTTTCCTAACAGTTATTGTTATTATGTGTTGTTCCGATTAAGAAGAGGCTTGTTTTAATGAAGGGGACAACTTTAATGTCGCTTAAAGAGAGGTAGTCTGAAAGTGTGCAAGTTTTGGTGTGTGAAGGATCGACTAGCGGTGGAGTCACGCGGTTTTTATACCGTGTCCGTGTTTGTTATTATATTTCCATACATCATCTTGTGATATCATTGGATTAAAGTTTGAGTGTTTTTTAAAACAAACTACGAGCCTAAAGTGGATCATTGCAACAGACACCACTGGGGGACATGCGTATGCAGTACCACCAGCTAACCAGCAGTAATGTCACTAACACTCTGTATTGCCTAGGTCTTTACTGACAAGTCAGCTGACAAGTGTAACAGCTAATCATTTCCCCCCAACCTGTGTATTTCATATCGCAGACATTATAATATTGATTATGATGTGTAACAATCTTTCCTGTATATTTAATGGAATATTCCTCCTCCAGGTCTTGTCAGGCGCATTTGCAGAACTTGGGCCTGGAAGTGAAGTTCTCACAGGCTGCCGATCCACAAGTATTTGTGGGGAAGGTGCCACTGTGCTTCATGGAAAGGGAGAGTAATGAGCTGAGGCGGGGCAGACCATCTGCAATCAAGCCTATAGTTGAGGTGAGACAGTGTCAAGATCATTTACTGTATCTGCTCATTTAGCAAGGGGATGATTTTTCAGTTGTGTTCCCGTCTGTTTATCATTTTTCTTTAATCTCACATCAGGAGTATCTTCGAGAGCAGATTGAGGTGAGATTGAAAGTGTCTTTCTACCTCCTAAACCTTCTTCTTACCCGTTCGATTAAAATATAAACTGCATTGTTTCTTTTATGGTTTCAGTTACTCCGCACGACTGGTCGAGTGGGAGGATCTTTGCCTCTCACTGTGATGAAAGTGCTGGCCTCCATAGCATGCCATGGTACAGTAAGATGACTTCTCTCCTCCATTAAGTTTCATGTTTTTCTGCAGTTGGTGAGGTTCAAATCTTTATACCTGTGATTTTACGGCACGTTTGCATTAAACAGGTGCCGTCAAATTCAATCACAGCCTGAGCAGAGATGAATGCCACAGCTTGGTAGCGTCCTTATCTTCCTGTCAGCTGCCCTTCCAGTGTGCCCATGGCCGCCCGTCCATTATTCCCCTCGTAGACATCCTCCATTTGGACAAAGACCAGAAGGTACGTTTACGTCGTAGCACAGTGAACTTTGGACTAAATTGCATCGTACAGCACAGCACAGCAATCTGGTGGTGACTAAGCATTCTTGTCTCTGCAGGAATTACAGAAACCAAATCTCCGAAAGCTGAGAAGAATGCACAAAGCATGGGAACTATATGGAAATGGATAAGCGGATGTGTTTTTTATGTGTAATTTGTTGGCAGCAAGATGAATTGTAACTCAAAACAAACTTAATTTAAACGTCTAAATTTATCAAATTCTTCCAAATAAAAACGTCATAGCATTTTTTTTTGCTGCTCTGCCAATGATTTGCACACAAACATTAAGCATATTACTCTCTTCATATATAATTTGTGTCTTGCGTTTCATGTATTTTCATGCTTCTCCACTTTTACAATCTGTCAAAAAGCTTGTGATAGTAATATTTTTATCAAACTTTTGTTCGGATGTTATGATCTCTCAGCATCAACTTACTGCTGGCACAAAGGTAATCATGCATTTAATTCTGAGTAATGGGTTGGGTTGATATTCATGGCATTTTTTATATAACCGTATTAACACAGACCCTCACATCCACTGGGCCCAATAACCCATATTATATTGATACCTTAATATGAGATCAGACTCTAATGTCTAATAAAGTGACACAAAATTTATAACATATGGTTTTAGATTGCTTGTGATAACCTAAATGTTAAATGAATAAAAATAGATACTTGATTTGCTCTATTAAGTACCCTCGCAGAATATAAGCTTGATTCTACATTTTATTGGGAATAGCTTTATTTATTGCTAGACACGATCCAGTCTTATTTTTAATGTTGCAATTTTGGCATAAATATACAGAAAATATATAATTTTATTAAAGAAGAAGAAGAAGAACCAGAAACATCATTTTGAGAGAGTTTGTCATATCTTACGACTGCGTTGCAACATGTCCACTAACCTTCCGTTTCCATGTAGCAGTTGTCTGTTCACTGTGTTGGAAGTCGCCTTTGTCTTTTTGTCTTTAACCCAGTTCAGATTATATTCTGCAAATTGTTCTGGGGTAGGGTCCAGACCTGAGCAAAGTTGTATCCTAATGCTAATGTACTGGCAATAGATGGAAATCACATATACATACATATACACTTGTATAATGTTCTTTCATTTAGTTAAAGAATGCGTGATTAAATATTCACACATGTTCTGCAGTGATGAGAAGCAACTTAACGTGTGAGTGATGATAAAGGAAACTATTTTATTTTTTTGAATGCAGCGAGGGTTCAACATCTCTTGCATGCATTTGTAGTTGTGGATTTAACAGAAAATATCACAGGGACCTATCAGGAGTAAAAGTCCAGACGTCGTACTACTCATTTCTTGTGATGGGAGTGAAAGATGATGCTGCCCCACCCCCCACCATCCTCCTCCTCATCCTTCTCATCCTTCTCCCCCAGTTCCGGGTCATGCCAGTGACGTATCCCGCCCCCACATGTGGAACCTCTGCTCTCCATCACCACCACCTCCTCCTCCCAAGTAAACATTTCAGCAGCATTTCATTATTGCGTCTGCCAACAGCCCTCGATTCTGATCGTTGGAAAAGGCAGCGGAAAAGAGCTGAGCTTATACCTAGAGATGTCTGTCGGACTGTTTTCTATTTTTTATAAAGCAGCTTATTGTTTCATGTGGCCTTTCACAAGGAGGGGCTTTTTAATTGTGGAGGCTGGTGATTTAAGTGGCTTTCATATGAAATTATTTGTCAATGTACTGTAGTAGAAATAGTCTTGGCAAAATGGACCTCGCCATGAAATCAGCCTTTATGTTATTGTTATTATTTGTATTTACTTATTTATTTCATTCATATTGACCATGTTCCCACAATCACCTGTCATCGTTTCCCCTTGATCAAATCAACGCACCAGAGCATCCAAGTTTCCATCGCCAAAGGAAATGGTTCCATATGTATTTATAAATAGACCCACGTTTCTCAACTCACATTGCATTCATAAGGAGACGATATTTTTTTGAAAGGGGGGGTGGAAACATGCCCGGTTGTCTTTCATGGGGAAAAGAAGTCGTGACCACGTCTAAGGAAATAAAACTGTCATTAAACCTCCAAGAGAATAAATGTCAAAATAAAGCCCTTTTACCCCCAAAAATGTAAACCTGCGTGACTGTGAGCCCCCCCCCCCCCGGCGAATGGTACAGTCTCGGTTCATTCATAAAATTCTAGCGGAGCATAAAAAGGAGGGGCTTTCATTCTAGTCGTCCAGTTGCCAGGTATATACCTGGAGGAGAGACCCGCGCCCGGCCGCAGTCACATCTGTCGTTGACGGGGCCTCTTCACTCTCCTCCTCCTCCTCGCGATGTATCACATCGACCTGACGCCCGACACGGAGCCGACCGACTCTCCAGGCGGGACGCGGTGCCAGAAGACGCCAGAGGAGGCGAGCTCTCCATCCTCCTCCTCCTCCTCCTCCTCCTCCTCAGAGAGCGATGCAAAGGTATGAAGGGCTTTTGTTGATCACATATATTCAACATGCAGGGTTGGGGGGGGGCAGCCGTTTACACACACACACACACACACTTAACAACCTTTTTTTCTTTTCTTTTTTTTTCTTAATGTGACCCACGGTGTGACTCCCCTCATGCTTTTCATCTTCGTGGCGGTAATGTTGGGGGGGGGGGGGGGGGGGGAGAGGGGGGAGAGGGAGGGGGGGGGGGGACTGGAGCTGATTGATACGATTTGAATTAACTTGGTGCGCTTATTTTTTTTTTAACGTCAATTCTTTTTCTCTTCAAAATATAGATATATATGTATTTGGTAGCAGCGCAGATGAACGCGGGTGGAAACGTGACCCAGATTGCTCAGCGGGACGTCTTGTTGTGATCCCGACGTCCTGGGACCGACAGTGTGCGTGTCGATGCAGCGGTTCATTGAGAAAAACAAATCCATTCAGGAGACTCCACAGCATCCCTGCGTCAGTGCTGACGTCAGACACAATGATAAAGTCAGATCTATTGATCTGGTGGGAAGCTATTTCTGGTCTGGTATATTTCAGGGAAATAAAACACATGCAGACAGACCCTCTGTTTTAGACTCACCAACATATGTGATTGGTAGTTTGTTTTTACTCATGACTGTCCTCATAACACGATTCTCTTTAAACCACTTAACAGCAGGAGGAATACGAAAAGAAGAAGAAGGAAAAAATCTGTTGTATTCCTCATTGTGGATTATTTCCATTTCTTTTCAGGAGGTCTGCCGAGGTATGAGCGTTCAGGACACCCCGTTTGTGCCAACAGTCACTGCAATTTCCTCCACCCCAGATTTCCAGTGGATGGTCCAGCCTACGATCATCACATCTGTCTCCCCGTCTCCGGGCAGCAAACGAGCCAATGAGCCGCAGAGCTCTCGCCGCACATCACCCAAGGCAGGCGGGAATAAGGGAAAGAATGCTGCCAGGAAGGGAAAAGCGGAGCAGGTAGGTCGGCTCAGATGAGACCCCCCCCCCCCTGTTATTGGACAGAACAGTGAACAGTGTGAAAAATGTATATACAGTATGCCATTCAGAATTCCTTGTGTGCACAGTGCTGCTGTGCACGCTCGACTGGTGCCGGGCGCTGGGCTGTGTGCCTTCTTCAGGCAGTCGATTTATATTCAGGTCACAGCAAGTCTGCAACAATGGTCTATATTTAGACGCATTGCAGCGAAACATGCTTTTGCCATTTTTGTCGAGGGTGAAATTGGCAACGGATGTTGTGGATGAGGGGATGAAATGGCTGGATCCTTTCGAGGTAATGACTGAATTATTCATTCTCTGTCCCAGCTCTCTCCAGAGGAGGAAGAGAAAAAGAGGGTGCGGAGGGAGAGGAATAAAATGGCTGCAGCAAAGTGTCGCAACCGACGGAGGGAACTCACCGACACACTGCAAGCTGTAAGTAAACAGTGATGCATTTACCTCAGCTGTCATTTGCACCTACTGTTGTGTGCCTGTGTCCCCCCCCCCCCCCCCCCCCCCATGTGGATGATTCCGGATGTGTCTCTATCTGAAAGGAGACAGACAAGCTGGAGGAGGAGAAAGCAGCCCTGGAGACGGAAATAGCCAACCTCCTCAAAGAGAAAGAGCGCCTTGAATTTATCCTTGCAACACACAAGCCAGTGTGCCAGATGTCAGAAGAGATGGAGGCTATTTTCCAGGAGCCGACGGGATCCTTGGAGCTACCGCCCAGTCCGGACGAGGCCAGGCTCCCAGAGGACGGCACCCAGGAAGCCCCTTCGCTCCAGGACATGGACATCCCCAGCGATCCGTCCACCGCCATCTCTGGGAACTCCAACATCTTGCTGTGTGCCAGTGCCGAAATCAACATCTGTGACCTTGAGCCCTCCCTGGACATGAAGGAGGGGCTGCTGGACGGTATGTTGCCCAGTCTGGAGGAGAAAGCTCCCATGGAGACGGCTCGCTCCGTGCCAGACATAGATCTCAGCAGCTCCCTCGGGCTCTCGGACTGGGAGACCCTGTACAAGTCTGTCTCGAGCGACCTGGAGCCTCTCAGCACGCCCACGGTGACCTCCACGCCCACCTGCAGCAGCTACCTGTCCGTGTTCACGTTCGCATGTCCCGAGCTGGACTCTGTCCCGGAGGGACTGGACAGCCATAAAGGCGGAGGGGCCAAATCTGAATCTGTTGATATCCTCAACTCTCCAACCCTGCTGGCCTTATAAATGTGCAAGACGACCTCTCTGATCTCTCTCTGGCGTTTCTGTTTGCAGGTTCCTGACTTTGAAGTGAAGTGAACAACACATGCCACAGTATGCTGTAACACTTCAAGGAGCACATTCAGGAAAATGTGTAAACCTCTAAACCTTGTCCAGAAACATAGCCGACACAGTGATGTAGCTAAGAGCATGGCTTCTATTGGAACAGGGGGCGGACTGAAGTACGTTTCGGTTTTAAAAACGCATGCCGAGAAATTCCAAATAATTTTCAAAGCTCATATATACCGGATCTGTTCCTAGATCCGAGATGTAACGTGGAATTTAATGTTACAGTATGGTTTTGTGTTTTTGGTGTCAACGGTGTATCGATTGCTGTAAACGTCGTATCCATATATACTCATCCATGGTAAGGACCCGCATACCTCAGTGTCATCAACTGTGATTTGAGCTCATCGTTGAAATGTCGAAAGTTTTCCATGAAAACATCCAGTGCTATAATACTGTATACTATCTTGTCGAGATGTGACTTATGGTTTATTTTTTTACCTTTCAGATTTTTAATTTATTTGTTAAAAGTGAAAAAGAAAAGTCAAATGAGCATTGATTGCTTATCTATGCTGCTGAATACTTAATAAATCTACAGTCAGAAGTGGTGCTGGCGTCCTGCGATGTGTCTCTGAGAAATGTGGGATTTTCTTTTTTAGCAAGATGGAGTAATGAAAATTGCATGTTGTGTATTGTTCCATCGCATTCCATTAAACGGTTATACTTCACATGAACTCACAGAAGGTGTACAGCACAGAGCACAGAGGTAAGGTGGAGGCGTGAACTCGTTTCAGTGTTTTGCATTGACAGAGGCCTTGTGTGTATTTGAGAGCTGAGAGTTTGCTCTTTGTTCCCCGGGCTGCTGCAGGCCTCCATGTGGGCCACATTCTGCCGCTGCAGCAGTCTGCAGCCACACTCGGTGCCTCTTTATGGGAGGAGCGGCGCACACTTCCCCACGTCTGCCCCCACGATCTACTTCTTCTCACATCCCTGCTCGCTTACGCGCGTCTGGCACCGACCAATTTCCGCATTCCCAAATCCTCCCGGAGTTCGGGTCACGTTTAAAAGTCGGGCTGATGCAACGGTTCCCACTTTTTAAAATCTACTCTCGACCCGCGGCCGACCAGAAGAGAGGACATCTGTTGCACCCGGGCTCGAAGTCAGGTCGGTACACGAACCCCTCGCGAAGAGCGCAGAGGTGGATCGCCGTTGTCTCCCTCTCCTCCTGTCTTTCTCTCGTCTGCCTGCGCCTCTTGGCCGGGCACCTCGTCGTGCCCAGGGTCGGGACACGATGTCCTGGTGTAGTCTGTTCCAGTCTGCCGTGCGCGTTGTGCTGCTGCGCGGGGGGGGGTTTGTTGGACGCGCCGCTCCGGAGCCCGACGCCTTTGGCGCCGCGTCTCTGGTGGGAAGGCAAAAGTTACGTAAGGTAAAAACTGTTGCCGCACTGGAGAAAAACTTCCGCTTTCGAGTTGACCGGAGGCTCCGGCAGCAGGGACCCGCCACGCCACAGCCCCGTGGGTTGAACCGTGGCCTGCGCGCATCCAGGAACCGCTGCCGAGTCGTGTGCGTAAAAACGGGGGCTTTCTCGTGAAGAGCAAGTGAAAAACAACTGATACAGATTGATACATGTAATCAACTCAGTGTAAGTGAATGGATCCCTGACTGGCTTCAGGGAGGTTATAATAAACGAATTACCATGGTGAGATAATGTCCTCTCACTGTTTCAGTCCCCCACACTGAGGACTGACAGATCCAAGTGGAAGTCACTGATCCGCTGTGTGTGTGTGTGTGTGTGTGTGTGTGTGTGTGCAGTGACAGTCCTTCATGTGATGGAAATGCTTCAGACCTGTATTCATGTTCATACATTCGCTTTGGTCAAACCAACAACTCTTCTCTTCAGCTGTGCAGCTCATTTGCAAATGTGCCTCTGTTGTACCAGGGAAGTTAGGTTTTTTTTGGCACCCTGTTTCAAAACAAATGTTTCTCCTGGCAACTCATGTGACAGCAGCGTGGTCCGCACGTTTCCTCTTTGTCATTTTGACTTGTAGTTTCGGGGGAAGTGTAACGATGGTAAGTTATTCCCACGTGCGATACTCACGCCTCTCCTGTCTAAGTACGTGCCTCATGCCGAGCGGTTCGACACACATCAGTAATGTCTTTCCCCCTCAGCTGCCTTCACAGGTGATGGCACATTGTTTCTGTCAGACTTGGGCTCAATGTCTTTGAGTAGCTGACCTCATGTAGTAGTTCTTTTGGCCTCTTCGTGTGGCCGAGTTATCTGCTGAGCTGTTGCTGTAATTCCCTGTGGCGTTGGCCGGTTCTGCTCATACACCTCCCTCACTGCCCTTCAGATATGTTGAAAACTAAAAGTTTGCATTAAGCAGTTTGAACACACCTGCCAGCATTAGACGGTGTGAATCGTCGGAAATCTGTCCGGCACAAAAACACTACATGAAGACAATGTCACCTCTTATTGTACGATGTCGTTTATTCCTCCCATTTGGATAAACAAAAGACAACCGGTTATATTTGGGTTCAAGCTTTACCACATTATGCTGTATTTTGGCAGCCTTATTCCACTCCTCCTCCATTATGGAGGAAAATCGCAATTGTTGGGTATTTCTTGGCAATGGTCAGCTTTAGCTCCCCCTTGGAATTCAGATGGATTTGTTCGTCACGCTGATGTTCACCTCTGTTTTGGCTTTTGGGTAATACATTAGATAAACTCTTGTAAATGGTAGTATATTAATTCCAGAAAAAAATAGGTAGAATAATAAAAGAGCCCGATGAGAGCAGCTTCAGCATCCGACATTACAGACTGGCAATTCAGCACTGTAAGGAAATTCCTCCCCCTTGGGAAAATGCCGCCTCGAGGCAGGTCAAATACAGTACTTCTATTTTTCGCCGACTTGTTAACGGAAAATGTCTGTTTCCAACCCCTCATACAATAAAGAATGTACGTTTTATAACGGGCGGAGCGGACAGAGTTCTTCGTGCGCTTGCATTGATCTGGCTTAGCTCGTCGTCTGAGTCCGTCTCCCACTTTCTCCCTCTGCCTGCTAGCTGTGGTCACGGCCGAGCCTGACGCGATGCCAGGACAAATCCCAGATCCCTCTGTGACAGCGGGCTCCCTGCCCAGCCTGGGCCCGCTGGCTGGGATCTCGGCCACCACGCTGACTGACGAGTTCAAATTCGGCGAGCTCCGGGAGTTTGGGACGATGCTTTCACCCCTGCACTTCCTGGACAGTCTGGGGAAAAGGCCCCTAGTCATCAAGACGGAGGTACAGTAATACAGGGCACATTGTTCGCTCTTAGACGTCTGGCACATGTGAAAAGTGTATTTTGAGTTGTTTGTTTTACTCAAACCTGCTCATTCTAGGTTTTTCTAACAATTTACCCTTGGAATACGTTTGTGGGTTTTTTTTTTAAGGGGATGTTGCCACAGCTAAAGCAACAGGTGTAAATATCCCAAAACAGCATTTCAAATGTATCTCATGACTTGGAGTGTGAAGATAGGTGAGCTGTCCCTTTTATGATACAAACAGGTATAAGAGTGTTGTGACATATTTTAATCAACAGGACCACCTAGTGGACATAAGAGGGGCTTGTTGTTACCGTCTCTCCACCTTGAGGGTCCAGTGATCGCTCGCTCTGTTGAGCTATTGAACTCTCGGCTTTGACTCTAGTTTGAGTTTTGGAGTTTTCATAAAGAACGGGTCAAATGGCGAGGTGTAAAAATGACCGACCAAGTCGGCTGCTATAGTAGCATTGTGCATGAGGTGTTCCTTATCTTACAGCTCTGTTGTAAAGGCCTGTAAAATATTTCATCTCACGATTCATTTTACAACCTGATCACGCAGGACATATGACTTTGTTTGTATAAGATTTTCTAGGCTTAATGTTAGGAGGGTTAATGTGTATTCCTGATATGGTTAAATTGTAACATGGATATGTGAAAAGTATGCATCTATCTAGCATTTATGGGTAAACCTTGCAGAGGTCTGTGTTGCACCCTGAGCACAACTGTGTATCATGTGCATAGCTACAGTGATTTTCACATTACATAGATGCAGCTCAAACATTATTCTTAGATCTAATTTTGTGGACTCTAATTCATTCAGTATTCAGTGCGTTTTTTCATATTTTATCCTGTCCACTTCACTGAACTCGTGTTCAAACTCTGAAGCATGTCACGGTTGGTAGTGAGATGCGGCTGGACAAGAGTCGCTGTTGGAGGACAAGAATAGAGTTAGCAGGTAAACGGGTCGTTCTTCATTTATTTCAACATTCATTTTGCATATTGGTAATGGAACTGGGGGTGCAGTGGTCACCTCACTGCAGGAAGATTCTTTAACTCCCAGACTTGGAGAGTCTCCCGCTGTGCAGCAGGTCCATCACACCTTAACACCCAGTTTTTCCCCCCTGCGCTGCTCTTTAGAGAGGCGAAGAAGAAGACCGGAGGACACGAAGGCGAGAGAAAAACAAAGTGGCTGCAGCGCGATGTCGAAACAAAAAGAAAGAGAGGACAGATTATCTACAGAAGGTGAGACACACTCTGCCAAGATGATCACCTTGTAATTATTTCACATTCTCACACATTCATTTGCCGAAAAAAACATTCCTACCTAAATTTCAGTCTCCCGCTTCCCTCCATCCTCTGACAGGAATCGGAGCGACTAGAGATGTTAAACTCTGACCTTAAAGCGCAGATCGAGGAGCTGAGGCTGGAGCGACAGCAGCTGATCCTCATGCTCAACCGCCATCGCCCCACGTGCATCGTCAGGACCGACAGTGTCAGAACCCCCGAGGGCGAGGCGAACCCCCTGCTGCAGCAGCTGGACGACAAGTGAGAGCGCAAGGGGGGTTCCCGCTGTTGACAGTAGAGAAGGAGCAGCCAACTAGCAGCACTTAGCTCTGGGCCTCGGCCACGGAGGAGAACCAGCAAAGCCCCCTGAAGCCCAAAAGACACAGAGCGTTACGGCACAAGATGTGGATCCAGTATGATTGGACACTGTTGTGGCGGTTAAATGAAACTTTTGACATCTCTCCCCCGCTCTCCCATGTAGTTCTCCCTTTGGTCGTCAGAGCTCCGGCCAGCATCAGTATGAAGTAATACAAAAACACACAGCACATTATCTTACACTCGTCACATCCAGCTTGTTTGCTTTAGCGTAGGTTTGTACTTTATCAGTTCTTCATTTTAGCCTAAAGGGAATTGATTCAGTATATTGCAGCAGCTTACATTGTGTGGTACAGCATTTCAATGACTTTTTGTTCCAACAACGGTTTTACTGTAACGTGTGATCAGGCTACAAATAGAGGTCTTCATTGACTGAGGGGTTGCAATACTTTTCTGTCTTTATGCCTAGGATTATTTCCTTGTTTTGGCTTTGTTAAGATGCATTCTGGGAATCATGGGATTTTTTTTTACAGAAATTCATCTGGACAACGGCAGTTTGGAGGGAAATGGGTTGACATAATAGATATTTTTCCCAAAGTATAAAAAGGCAACTGCTGGAATGCATGAGCAATCGGAAAACTAACGCAACTAGTTATAGCTACAGACAGAGTAGTCAGAAGCATTTTACTGCAAAATAACCCGATAGTTATTCTGGTCATTTTTCTTCTTACATACGTTTGATGGCAGAGCGATTGATCCACCCCCCCCCCCCCCCCCCCCTTTTTTCTTTTATTCACATGTTTTGGCGCAGGCGTCATGCACATATATATGGACTGTTTACATAGTACTTTATTTTCTGTTATCATATTGTCACTACCAATTATGTTTGTCTTTTTTATACTTTTGTATATGAAATTATATATGCATATAAGCTATCACAAAAAATCCCATTTTGTATTTCCCTAAATAAATTGTTAGTTTCTTTTTTTTTTTTATAGATTGGAATTTTTTTTCCTACAAAGGTGAAAAAACATGTCACTTGTGGTTTGTTACATTTGCCTGACCAGTATTTCTGGTACAAAGCTGCCACCTAGTGGCGAGTGCCGGTACAACCTGATTGGCCAGACACCTACATGTACCTCTGATCTTCCATGCAGAGCTTCGACAGCAGGTCATTCCACAGAATTTCCAACGGTCGATAAGATGGTAAAAATTGACTGTATGTCTCTTGAGGTAAAATGCTCATTGGCGTGCTATTCCTAAACAATTGTCTTCCCAACTTCATGTGCAATTCAGAATGAATCAAACTACCAAAATCGCGTCTATAGTTTCAAATCAAATGGGGGGCAGAGGTGTTAGGAATTCCCTTTTTTTTCTGATTTGGCATGTAATCCACATTTAATCTATTATTGGGGCTATCTATTATTGGCTCGCTGTCATTTCTTATCACTGCAGCTGGGTGGAGTAGAAGTCGTGTGAGCTTCCACCAAGTGGCTGTAAAAAGGGGATTGTTCAGGCTGCTCAAGTATTGAATGAACTTCTGGAGAGCAGAGCAGTCTGGAGTCACTCAGTGATGTTGCAAGGGAAGGGAACTAATGATTTGACCCTTTCCCCTGGGAACGAATTGTGATAGATGTTTGGTTTTTTTTTCACTTTTCATTTGCACTTTAGTAATTTTCATGCCCGTGGTCTGTGCGCTTCTTCCCCCCCTCTTGAACACTCTTAAGGAGGCTACCGAGGTGCCGGGCGACTTCTTCCATCCTTCCAGGTGCGCTTAACTGAAGCAGAAACAAATGGGCGACCGTGCGCGGGCCTCGCCACGGGACGCGAGGGAGCCCGGTCCGGGCCTGGGCGGGACGGGACCGCGAGAGGACCGGACGGAGTGCAGCGGCATCCCACACGGGGACGGCGGCGCCGCGGCCCCGACGCGCCTGTACCGGCGGCGCTGGGTGATCGTGCTCCTGTTCAGCGCCTACTCGCTGAGCAACGCGTACCAGTGGATCCAGTACGGCATCATCAGCAACATCGCCGTGAAGTTCTACAGCGTGGACGCCTTCGCCGTGGACTGGCTGTCCATGGTCTTCATGCTCACCTACATCCCCCTCATCTTCCCGGTCACCTGGCTGCTGGATAGGAAGGGGCTGCGCGTCACGGCGCTGCTGGCCAACGCGCTCAACTGCGCCGGGACGTGGATCAAGGTGGCCAGTGCCCGGCCCGACCTGTTCTGGGTCACCATGCTCGGGCAGTTCGCGAGCTCCGTGGCCCAGGTCTTCATTCTCGGGATGCCGTCGCGCCTGGCGTCGGTCTGGTTCGGCGCGGGAGAGGTTTCCACCGCCTGCTCCATTGGAGTTTTTGGGAATCAGGTGAGTGGATGCGCACGGTTGCGAGAAAAAGTATGTGAACCCGTTGGGATTACTCGGATTTCTGCATAAATTGGTCACAACATGTGTTCTGATCTTCAGTCTGCTTAAACTAATACCGCACACAAATGATGTGTTGTCATGTTTTTTATTGAACACAACATGTAAACATTCACAGTGCAGGGTGGTAAAAGTGTGTGAACCTTTGGATTTAATAACTGGTTGACCCTCCTTTGGAGGCAAAAACCTCAACTAAACGTTTTTCTGCAGTTGCACATCAGTCCTGCACAACGGTCAGGAGGAATTTTGGACCATTCCTCTTTACAAAACTGTTTCAGTGCAGCAATACTCTTGGGGTGTCTGGTGTGAATCGCTCTCTGGAGATCATGCCACAGCATCTCAATCGGGCTGAGGTCAGGACTCTGACTGGGCCCCTCCAGAAGGCGTGTTTTCTTCTGTTGAAGCCATTCTGCTGTTGATTTACTCCTATGCTTTGGGGTCGTGGTCCTGCTGCATCAACCATCCTCTGTGGCCTTAAGTTTTCCTGCAAAATGTCTTGATAAACTTGGGAATTCATTTTTCGTCTTTGGCTGACATTCTGGGATTCTCCTTCAACCTCATTGAGCATTCTGCGCTGTGCTCTTGCAGTCGTCTTTACAGGACGACCACGCCTAAGGAGAGTAGCAACAGTGCTGAACTTTCTCCATTTGTAGACAGTCTGTCCTGCTGTGGACACATGAACATCGAGGCTTTTTAGAGATTCTTTTGTAACCCTTTCCAGCTCCATGCGAGTCGACAATTCTTGATCGTAGGTCTTCTGAGAGCTCTTTTGTGCGAGGCATGGTCCACATCAGGCGGTGCTTCTTGAGAACAGCCAACTTCAAACTGGTGTGTGTTCTCTATAGGGCAGGGCAGCTTTAACCAACACATCCAATCTGGTCACATTGATTGGACTCCAGGTTGGCCGACCCCTGGCTTCGGTTAGCTCTTGGAGAAGTCATTAGCCTAGGGGTTCACATAGTCTTCCACCTAAATGAAGAGCAGTGGACCTGGGGCCTTTTGGGGTCCCCGCAGGTCTGGGGGGACCGGGGAAATGGTCTCTCACATAAGGGACTCCTGCATGGATGAACCCTTGGAGGTCCTCATACCTCAGAGCAAATATTCTAATCTTTGCTATTTTGCCAAAACCCATAGACCATATATAAATAAAACAATCAAAAAAAACATTCTGATAATGATCTTGGACTCAAGTGTGAGTGGTGGAATACACATGTTATAGCCCAACAGTTAGGTTAGTCCTAAATCTATTAATCTACAGTCTTTTCCCTCCTCATATGTTTACCTGCATATCTTTGCTTGTGTCACCTTTCATCACTTTACCGAATACATGTCATGTGAAGTGAGACTATATGCTTAGAGCTATGTTGAAACATCTTGATTTCAAATCAAATCCTCTGCAGTATGTACACATGCAGTGTGAAGAGATATGTCTGCCTGAGACACAGGCAGGCAGCCTCGTGTGTGTGTGTGTGTGTGAGTGTGTGTGTGTGTGTGTTTCTGTGTAAGAGCTTATCTGCATATTCGCAGCTGCTTGCCTTGAAAAAGCTTATCACGGTTCATGGGATTTTTCGCAGTTATGGGCACGTTTAAAGATTTGTTGAATCAATGTAGTGTTCAGGTTCAACTTACCCGCGGACACTCAGTGTCGGAATAAGTGTCCTATACTCAGATCCTTCACTTAAGGAAAAGAGGCCCCACAAAAATATAAAAAGAATTTGTTATATAAAATCCTGCATTGAAAATGCTATACTCTTTGTGGAAGTGCAGCAAAATGTACTTGAAGTATAGTGATTCTGCAGAAAAATGGAAAATTGCGACTGTTACATTAACTGTATATTACATTATTGGATTTTCATTCTGATACAGGAATAATTAAGTTGCATTTTATTGCTAT